>NW_026652278.1:47456393-47614696 GCF_009828535.3 Hylobates moloch
TGGGAGAGAGGGGTGCTAATGTGATCTAGTAGGCAGAGCCAGAGGTGCTGCTAAGTATTCCATAATTTACAAGACAAGACAGTCCCTACAATGGAATTGTCTAACCCAAAATGTTAACTGTTCAAAGGCCAAGAAATCTTGCTCTAGATTAAAAACATTGCTGCTGAAACTATGGTTCTTGAGTCAACGATATTGGCCTCCTTGACAGCTTATTAGAAATGTAGACTCTTAGGTTCTATTTTAGACCTACTACAATGAGAATTTGAATTTAACAGGAATCCCATCTGATTTGCATATGCATTAATATTTGGAAAGCACTGGATGCAAATAATACTGTTTTCTTTAAAGTTATCTTTTAAAATGGTTTGAGACTTACCAAAAAAAAAAAATGTGAAGAATTACAGAGTTCCCATATACCCACACTCAGTTTCCCCTGTAATAAATACCTTATATTATGGTAATTTTTTATAATTAACCAGTATTGATACATTATCATTAACTACAGCCAATTCTTCATTCATATTTTATTAGTTTTTAACTCATGTCTTTTTTGTATTCCATCTTCTCATTGAAGATATAACTTTATGATGTTTAGTGATCATATATCCTTAGGCTGTTCTTACATATGACAGTTTTCTCAGACTTGTTTTTGATGACTTTGACAGTATTGAGAAGCACTAGTTAGATATTTTATAGAAGGTTCCTCAACTAAAATTTGTCTCATTTTCTCATGATTAAACCAGGGTTATATTATCTTTGGAGAAAGACCACAGAGGTAGAGTACCATCTTAATCGTATCATGTCAAGGTTACATACTATCAATGATGATTTATCACTGGTGATACTGACTTTGATCACCTGGCAGAGGCATTTTTGCTCAGTACTACGTTCTACAGCTTACACTTACTTCTTATTGGATTCAATTTCATTTTACTGGCCAATGAAAGGTCTGTCCTTCAGCAGCTACCTTTTGTTTTGGAATTCTAAAGGCCTACATTGTTACAATCACCAGATTTATTATACATGTGGAGCTGCAAATTGTACATTTGTAAATGAACAGTTTTACAGATTACATGGTGGACTTTATTTACTCTGTGGAAATATCCAGATTGCAGTAAAGGACAAATCTGATTAATCAAAAGAGCTAAAAACCACCTGGAACCAACAACTAATTGGGATTTTTTTTTTTAAAAAAAAGAGAAACCAGTCCAACTGGCAGTTTCAGATCTGAATTTTGAAATATATTAGATAGGAAATCAACATTTTTAGTCAAATAGGTAGTTGCAGAAAATGTTTCGCCCCCCCCCCACCCCCCTTACGAACATGTCATGACTTTGACCTTCAGTGTGGTAGGGTGATTTTGTAGAAGCTGGAAGAGAAGGATTACAGTTCCTTCACCAGATACACATGTCTTACAAGTAGTCATATAGTAGGTACAATTAGACTATGCCTTAATGTCTTCATCAGATTTGGATAATTATTTCTAACCTGTGTACTTTGAGTGTGTCGTAAGGATAAGATGAAATAAAAGATGTGAACAAGTACTTATTTATCTTAAAATCTACCTCACTGTAAATTCCAGCCATTACTTTTCACTGCCACTTAACCAATACAAGATAGATCTTAGTTTCTCACCCCTCTCTGGCATTCCTACCTTTGCACTGTTGGCATTGCTATCTTCCCACAGTCTTCTGCAGCAAATGGAAAACTCCTTTACCACCTAAAACCCTCAGCTTGGTATTATACTTTAACAGTAGAAATATTGGTGGATTTTCAAGTACAGTCAAAAAGTATAGAAGTAGCATTACTAATGTTTTAAAGATGTAAATTCCACTCAGCAAAGAACACTCTAAAATTTTGACCTTGCAAATATGAATATCCACTAGCAGCTTCTTCAAGGCTCTCAAGGGCAGGGTGTTCTCTGAGATTTTGAAGAACCCAGGAGCCATTCTGAACTGCTGGTGTTTATCTGTGTAAGTGACATGTCAAGGGACTCAGATTGAACAGTGGAAAAATAAGTGTCTAAGGATGAGTTAGATGCCAGCTTTTTATGGCCCCATAAATTTTTAACATAAGAGCTTTTGTTGAACTTGAAGAATTCTTTGTTCCTTTAAAAATGAAATACTGAAAAGCAGATTTGAGTTCCACAATAATTTTAAAATTTTCTTTTAAAGTAAATATTTAAGAATCATGTAATCATAAAATTGAACTTAAAACTACCCAGGATATATGTGCAGATGAATGCTGAAGCCACGGAAAATTAAATGGCTTGTACAGTCAGCTTCTTAGTTACTGAGTCAGGACAAAAATAAAGTTCTTTTGACGTTGAATATGATACTCCGTTCAATCTTTCATGCTGTGTCTTATCTCTAAATAGTGCAGTTTTATTTTTTTTAAGTAAAATCCTATAAAAAAATATACCTTTATCTGGGTATAGTATAAGTATAGACAGTCCCCAACTTACAATGGCTTGACTTACAATTTTACAGTGGTGCAGAAGAGATGCATATTCAGTACACCCCTGGACTTATGATAGGGTTATGTTCTCAAAGAGCATTTGTAATTATATCTTTGGAAAAATTTTAACACTTCAGAATTTTTTCAGATCGAAAAATGTAAAAATCACAATTCTTTTGTCTTGGGAACTATTAAAATTAGGGGAAAACTACAGGAAGATTTCAAGAGATTACATGAGCAGATATAGTGTCAGATCTACTTCAATATTAGCATGCATAAAGCAACATATTTTGAAGGGAATGTATCAAAATTCAATTATGGTATATACACCCTGCAACTGATTTCAACATCTGAACTAGAGTTTGTGATCATTATAAATCATTATAAATTGTGATCATAGTAACTTTAGTGTAAGGTGTTGCTACAAGCCAGAAGGTCAAATCATCATCGTGTTTGTCTATCCAATGCTTCCGCCATGGTAAAATGCTATTGCATTTTTCTGCTTAAAAAATCTTTCTGGAGAAACTTCTTCAGGAAAGGTAGAGGGTGCTTAAAGAAGTTACGAGAGAGCAACTAAAACAGCCAAGAAGGCAAAAATTTCAGGTAAACAATTTTCTTATCTTTATTTCAAATGAGTGGAACCAATAAGAGGATATATTGAAGCCTATAAAATCTGGAAAAGAGTGGGTACAATAAATGTGGACTTTAAACATTGAAATCTTTTGAAGTTTAAAAGAGATAAACATGGGACAAATGAAAGCAAACATTGGTTCTAATAGTAATTCTTTCTAACTTTATCCTTGAGTGCCTGGGTCCTTCCAAACTCTCAACCTTTGTAAGTGCTGTTTCACTTCTATGTTCTATTTTGGTGTTGGATAGTGACCATGATGGGCAGTTTATTGAAAAAAAAGTATCAACACTGAAGGCCTAAGAACCAGTTTTTTATTCTTACTTAGACCATCTCAATTTTATATTTAGTCAGTTTTGCTCTGGTTCTCTCTGATAGGTGTATTGTGAACTTATCAAAGAGAAACTAAAGCATGGAAGAAAGGAATGTCATTGTCAGCTAATCTAAAACTTTTTTCCATTTTGTAACTTCCTTTTTCTTAATCAATTTGCACCTTTATTTTTAGCCACACTTTTTATATGATACTTGTTTCAAAATTCTATTGACATTCCTCCCCTAGCATCAAGCCTTGAATGCTTATTTTCCCATTTTTCACTGGCTGCCCTGATGGTAAGGCAGATGCTTAGTTCACCATGGAGAGGTGGGAGTGACTTTGCCCTCCTGTGCACTGATCTTCATTCTTCTAGGTGGAGTGGCTAGAATCCATACAGAAGTTGAGAATGGAGACCTGAGTTTTAGTTCTGGTTCTGTTCTACCAGAAATTTTGTTCTCTTTTACCCTACCAAGTTATTGAACTTCTAAGAATCAATTTTTCTCATTTATAAAATTAAGCGTTGATCATTATAACCTTGAGTGTATATTTCAACTCTAAATTTGATGACTCTAAAGGAATTGTTCTCCTGAGTCATATTCACCACTCTCATCGGTCTTGAGCCAAAATTTATTATTTTGCCTCCCATAGTTTCTTCTTTTTCATTTTACATACTCAGAATTCTGATTCTTGCCTCTAAGCTATTTCTTTCACATTTTGGCATCTGTCTCTTTACTGAATTCATAGAAGTGCATTTGAAGTTAGTTTTCTAACTTTAATATTCTTCCAAGTTTAAGTTATCCGGAGTTATTTATAGCAAAAATTTGGAAAGTTTTACTTTTTTGTCACTTTTTACCAGGAAAAAAAAAAAACCCTGCATATTTGCTCACTAAAGTTCACTTTTTACATTTTGTGATTATTGTGGAATAGAAAGTATTCGCTAATCAGTCACTTAAAGTTGGAGCACCTTGTCTAAAATCAAACTTTTCCTGGAAGTTCCAGTTTTTGAAACAATTCTTATTTAAGTGCTGTATCTTTGTCAATTCTAAAACATTATATATTTTTAATACTAACTTACTCAAAATTTTGGTTTTAATTTTTTTAAAGAAAACCGAATTCTACTTAGAATTTATCTAATTTAATCATTTATCTAATTTATGATGGCAGTTCTGTTTCAAAATTAGTACTATAATAGTTTTTTAGTGACTCTATCCTACCTCCCTCATTTGTAATAGGTTCAGATATGGCTACAACATAAATGACAATTTTTCAGCATATCTTTGTTCTTATACAACAAACGTGACTGAATTTATCAGTGACAGTTAAGATGAGTGAAGAAGAGTGTATAATCTGAAGATACATTTTTAATGGATTTCCTTAATATAGTCATTGTACTTATAGGTGGCCTAGACATGTGGATTAAAATAAATGAGGCTAATCTATGAATTTTAGAAAAAGTACATTCCTTTCACTAATTGAGGGGAGTGAAAAAGCATGTCTTCATTTATTGACAAACTTCTATTCAACTAAAAGCGTTTACTTTAATAGAAAAAGTGTCATTGGTCCATAACCAAAACCAAAAATTTCTCCTTATGCTATAGCATACCAAACCTCTTAGTGGCCTAGAACAATTCATTATCTCTGACGGTTCTGTGGGTTACCTGGATTCGGGTGTTTCTTGTGTGGGATCTTTCCTCTGGTTTGAGTCAGATGGCAACTAGGGATAGAGTTACCTGGATACTTAGACAGAAAGCAGAAGCTGCCAGGCCAGCACCATTTCCATTGTATTCTATTGGTCAAAGCAGTTATAGGGCCTGAGCAGATTTAAGGATGTTGAGAAGTACCTCTTGAAGGGCACATTGTTTAAGAGCATGCAGCATGAGATATATTGTTATGGGATCTTTAGCGAATACAACTCATCATAATAGTTTTAAAGGAATACCCTACCATATTCCTTAATGCTGGGGTTGGCAAAGTACAGTCTGCAGGCCAAATCTCGCTCTCAGCCTATTTTTGTAAATAAAGTTTTATTAGAATATAGCCATGCTTACATATTTATATGTTGTCTATTGCTGCTTTCACAATACAGTGGCAGAGTTGAGTAGCTGTAACAGACACCATATGGCCTGCAAAACTTAAAAATATTTATTCTCTGGGCCTTTACAGAAAAGATTTGCCAACCTCTGACTGTTAGTCATCTGAAGGCGTGCGTTAATAATTACATTAATTTAAATTCTTATTGGCTGTATTCATGAATTTTTCCTATTTTTTTTCTCCAAACTCTAATAGCTTCCATGACTACTCTGATAAAGATAATTTCAGGGAAAGTAAACTTGTTTTTTTCTGCAAAATAGAAGCTTTCCCTTCAGCCCTCACTCCTGCTCCACAAATGTGGACTTTATTGTTTTATGAGGTTACTCTGTTTTGTCAGATATTATATAGGTTATAGTGGTCTTCAAACCTAAGCTTGTCAGCAAGTGGAAATAATTTGGGGAACTTTAAGACCTACAGAAGTCAGTATCCCACCCTGTAGAAATCCTGGTTTACTTAACCTGGCCTGGGTAACAGATATCAGTACTTACAAATCTGTAGTGTGCCTGGAGAAGAACACTTGATAACTGTTGCACATCTTGAAGTCTTGTTAAATCAACAATAAAGCAACCCATCTTCTGTAAATTAATAAAAATACATTCATCTCTTGCAAAGAAGTGACTCGAATTTTATCTGAAAATAGATATAATGCACTCGTTGCCTTCTAGAAAAACACTGTTTTCTTAGGTGAAGACAAAGTGTCTTTAGGGGGAAAAAATGCTTTCTTACATGAAGAACCATGATCAGAGGAGGAAAAAAGAGAGTACAGGAAAAAAATATATGGCAATATTATCAGGGAAGTGTAATTATTATCCCAGTTGTATATTGCAGTACCTAGAAATATCTAGTATGAAAAAAGGCCTTGAAATGGGCAAGATCTGGGAAACAGTGAGGGCATTTGTATGGAGGACTCTGGAAAGAAAAACCAACAGAGAATTGCACCTCACCATTTTGCAGGAGGCAGAGGCTGCTGCAGTGTTTGTGTGTTGGAGGTGGAGGAATGGAGAATGAAATGATAACCATGGCCTAAGGCAAATGTCAGAACTTGAAGAAAAAAACTGAAATATGTGTTGCCTCCCTAACCAGTTAGTTCCATCTTCTAGATGAAATTCCATATGGAAGGGGTATACAGATTTAAAGCTACAATCAAGTAAGTTCAAATGAAGTGGTTCAGTCCAAGTTCAATGAGACCACAATATATAAAGAATCTGCCTTTATCTTAGGATGGTAAAAGAAGACAACGCAAGCTCATTTCTAAAAGGCAGCATCTTGCATACTTTCTGCAACTGTAATGTCAGGCATACCAATTTGATATCTTAGATATAATTTCCGATTGTAATAGTAATTTCATTTTTAATTAGGCTGAAAGCTTCAGCTGCTGGTAGGCATGAAGTGTATTTTCTCCCAAAGTCATGCTGCTATAATGCATTATTTGTAGAGTAACATCAATTTTGTTTTTGTTTCACAAAACAAAATACAGTTTGCCTTTTTCCACCCAAAGAACTTCAAAACTAATAGAGATATTACATAAGTCAACTAACTTGAGAAAGGTATGATATTTTGAAGAACTGAGCGGGAGGAATCTTGGGACTGGGTTAAAAAAATAGTCTTCATTGTTGAAATAAGGAATGATTCTTCACAGGGACAATGGTTAGTAAGAGGGATGTTACAGTGCTGTTCAGCAGAGCTTTCTGGAAGAATGGAAATGTTCTACACTAGTGCTGTCGCCACTAGCCACATGTAACATTTGAGCACTTGATATGTGTTTAGTGCAAGTGAGATGAACTTTTCATTTTATTTATTTTTAATTAATTCACATTTAAATAGCCCCATGTGGCAACTGGCTACCATATAGGAGAGCACAACGTAAAGGAAACAAAGTGTTCCTGGAAATGAAAATGAGAAGATGGAAACCAATTGTTGTTCATCATTGTAATAATAATTCATAAAACAGAGTATGTTTCTAATTTAAAGCTTTATCATAATCATCACAGGTGAAAATGGACATCTTTTTGTTCCTAGTTATTCATTTTAATAAAGTGTTTGTGGAAATTACGTTAATAAAAGTTAGTCTTTGATCATTATAAATATAGCCTGTCAAAACTACAGTTATTACATTATCAAGGAAACCATTTTTCCATACTTTAGTTTACAAAACTTGGTATAATATGCCACATATCACCTTTAGGTTAAATATAACAACAACTACAAAAAAAAAAAAAAAACAGTGAAGCAGATTTAGTCACAAGGGACATCTCATCAAGTAGTTAATTTGTAGAAAAATTTCATTTTTTCAATTTGAATGAACAGATGGCCTATTCATTAAAATTCAAAAGTAGATAATTACTTGATTCCAGTATTTTTAGCAAAAGGACATTTTATAACATTGTGTTTGGGGAAGACTCATAGGTCCTAAAATGTCTTGTGTGACTGGACACATAATTCTCCACTGTCTACAACTGCCTGCCGTGCTAACTGAATAAGTAGGTTAAAAATAGCCTTGCAGCTCTTCTTCAACATGAAAACACTCACTTAAAAAAACCTGCTCATCTCTCTGAAGAAATATCTTCACACTAACCCCTAAACCCTGCTCAAACATTCAATCAGCAAATGTTTAGCTATCATTTTTTGTGCTGGATGCTTGAAAGTGGGGGTACACATTTGAAAAGATTGCCCTTGCCCTTAAGAAGTAGAGTTCAATGGTGAATGTTCCTTGATCCAACGGTCCTGAATTTTCTTCAATTTAGTGATATTCTGCAACTTTTTTCTCATTTAAGTAGTTCAATAAAGGTGAATACTTAGTAATTCATTACTGAATATTCATATGATAAATAATTCTGTATGAATAAATCTGCTATTGAAAATGTCAGTGTAATGATGTACATCCTAGAATTACCTTACCACTCAAAGCTTTTCTTTTCTTTCCTTCTTTTCTTTTAACTAGAAATGTTCCTTCTATTCCTAGATACATAAAATGAGAGAAGTAACATGTTTGCCTAATTTCCCTGGTTGCTGGGAAGCTCAGAGTGTGTGTTTTTACTCTGGAATTCCTGATCTAGGAATTCTTGATGTAGTTCTTCTTCAACTGTTACTTCCTAGTTCTTGATTATCTCTCTATAGGGTTTTGCTGTAATTCATCCCAAACCTTTTTTGGAATAAGTTTATAAACTTCTCTTCAATTTCTAAAATGTGTTCGTTTCCACAAAACATTTTAAGGTTTCTGAAAATTGTTTTGCAATTTAAGAATATAAAGTTTACATCTGCCCCATGAACCAAATTATGTAAAGGAAACTTGCCACCCTGAATTTTAAATCAAAGGAAAACAACGGTCCTCGCTAATTAGATGTGATCTTCATCCTTTCGTTAAGGTTCTGCTTTTCTAAAGTATAATTTTCTCATCATACACTTGCTCCATTTTGGCCTTACACTTTGAGAAGGATGGCCCCTGCCGCAGGCATTTTCTTAGGTCCATGTTGACAATCTTATGGTTGAATACAGGAAAGTAAGAAATAGCTATGTATGTACATTCCTAAACTACCCACTCTCAGCAGCCATTTCTCATTTGAGAGAAAAACCTTTTCCTAAATCATACAAAGACCCACTCATGATAAACAGAAAAGCCTTGTCCATGTTACAGTAAAGTAAAGTAGTACACATCTGCAAGCCTCTTTCCAGAACTCTTGGTCACGTTTCCAGATTTTTTAAAAGTAATAGAGCACATATACTGTGTGTTTTATAGAACCGCCAATTGAGTCTGGCACATCACCTATAGCCAAACACATTCACCTTTCTGCAAAGTCTGTAAATGGTCATTCGGGTCAAATAAATAAAGGCCATGAGTAGTCTCATATTCATTTAGATCAGTTTTTGAAGCCAAATAAGAAAACACCTTTGGGATTTAGAGAGCATACCAGGGATTGCAGATCTAATGGTAACTGATATATCACTCTCAGCCCCACCCCAGTGCTGCAACTCTCCCAGTGACTGTGTATGCAGCTGACTAACACAAGGAAGCCCTTTGGGCTCTGCACATGAAGAATCCCATGAAGAACTATCAGCAAGATTTAGCATTCTTGCGAGTTTAGCTCTGACCTTTCTTCAGAAGATATATAAGAAAGAAAGAGTTCTATTGGCCAACGCAAAAACCCAGATAATCAGAAATATTACACTAAACTGCTATTTTTGATGCCTTAACTTAAAACCTCCCACTGCTACATTGCATCCTATTTCCTTAACTTTAACTGTCTTCTATTATTCCACAATACATTCACCCACCATTTCCATTTTTCTCTGAGTCTTCTCTCCACCTCTTCCTCTTCATCTGCAGTTTCTATGACATTCATATTCCGTCTACCCATACCACCATTTCCATTAACTAGACATAATAATGTACAAGGCTTGAATTTTTGCCTAATTCTCTTCTGCAGGAAGTCATAACCCAGTTCCTTCCTATAATTACTTTGGATGACTTAGCTGCCACATGCCTGGGTGGAAATGCAAAAGGCTGTAATATGTCTGGTTAGAATATTCCAGTGAACATTCCTTTATCATCTAGTACATGACCATAAAACTCAAAATTACAAATGGCTTCTCATTAATATGTATATGTAATCATTGTTCAACCCAGTATCCAATATTTTTGAGGGAATTATATCTTTGCATTGGTCACAAAAATATGTTTCTTGCTTATCAAAAGCATAAAATCAGACTGGGTAACATCGTGAGACCCCCATCTCCACACACACACACACACACACACACACACACACACACACACACACAAATTAGCCACGCATGGTGGCACTTGCCTGTAATCCTAGCTACTCAGGAGGCTGAGGTGGGAGAATCACTTGAGTCCAGGAGGTTGAGGCTACAGTGAGTCACGATCATGCCACTGAACTCCATTCTGGGCAATAGAGCAAGACCCTGTTTCAAGAAAAAAACAAAACAAACAAAAAAAGAAACAAACAAACTTTCATCAAGTTGACATTCATGTTTTCCCATCAAGTAGGGATTTTTGTTTATTCTGTGGTCTGTGCCTCTAAATATATCCACATCTTACCACAGATGTGGATCATCTCTAAAGGGTTTAATCTATCCCTGCTTTTAATTCATTCTGACACAGTCATGATAACCACATGAAGTGTATTACTTTCCCTTGAAATTCAAACAGGTTCTTTCTGAGGATTGTGACTGCATTTTCTACCTGTAGAGCTGAAGAGGCTGATCCTTATTCATTTATTCAACTACTACCAGCTTGTAATATTTTTTTAATAAACAACAAATGAACAACAAGCAAAAACAGATCTGTTTCTATGCCATTATCTTCTTGGTGCACTGAAAGCATGTCTCTGTTTGATATATACCAATGATTTAAAAAAAAATAGAAATCTTGAGAGGTCTGGACACAGGTGGCGTGGGACTCATGGCAGATTTATTTGTCTTACATAAATCTTAATTTTCAAGCTTCCTGGATACCTTAATTGTGACTGTCAGTGTTGCACTGGTTCGTATATAGAAACACATTGTTCCACCTGCTACTTACATTTATTTAAAAGTAAATTCACAGTGATGAGGAATTTATGAAAAGTATGTTTTGTTTATTTTGATGTTATAAAAAGTTGCACATGTAAAATTGATTTATTAAAACATGCTACGTGTTCAAAAACAAAGACCAAAATGACATTGCAAAAAGAAAAATATGAATGTAGAAATCTCAATTAATGAATTTTCAAGCTACCTCACCTAATATAAATAGCCATGATGCATTGGTTTCTATTTGGTGTAATATTTCCCAGGACTTGTTTTAGTTTTTTTCACCTACCCAAAACCTGCTCATTTTAGCAAATGGATTTTAGTTGTGTCAAACTTGCATATTATTTAACATGAGGTTAAATGGTCCAGTGCTAAAAATTAAAAAATAAAATAAATAAATAAATAAAAATAGTTCAATTCCTCTTGTGTTTACTCATTTTTACAGGATGGTATTAGCACAGAAAAGGTCTGATTTCGCTGTTCTTTGTAATGAATAAAATATGTGGGAAATGTGAAGAACTTATGGAAGCCCTTTTGGTCTCACTGAAGAGCTTTAATTTTATTCTTACTTTATAATCCTGGAGATGTCAACTGGCCCCATGACACTTTTCATGGACTTTATAGAGACCAAGGACTTCAAAGTCTGTTAGGATAACATTAAAAATAAAGGCCCAAGGCTAGCAAACTTCAACATTACTATTTCCTGTGCTGCTACAGTGATATACAGGGAAGCATGTTTTCTTCGCATTCAAGCATAATTTAAAACCACCCTGCACTAACAGCATATCATATATATATATATATATTTTTTTTTTTTTTTTGAAAGATGGAGTCTCGCTCTGTCGCCCAGGCTGGAGTGCAATGGTGTGATCTCAGTTCACTGCAACCTCTGCCTCCCGGGTTCAAGTGATTCTCTTGCCTCAGCCTCCCGAATAGCTTGCATTACAGGCACCCGCCACCATGCCCAGCTAATTTTTTGTATTTTTAGTAGAGACCGGGTTTCACTGTGTTGGCCAGGCTGGTCTCAAACTCCTGGCCTAGTGATCTGCCCGCCTCGACCTCCCAAAGTGTTGGGATTACAGGCGTGAGCCACCGTGCCCGGCCAGCATATATTCTGAATTTTCACATATTAGACACCGGAGTTTTCTTATAATATTATTTGGATATATTTTTATATCCCAATTTTTATGAAAAAGCCATCTCTTAGATGGAAGCACAACTTTAGTTTAACTTCTATTTCATAATTTTTGTGACTAAAATTCAATATTTTTACTTTTTATCTGTTGATAATCTTTACACTGTCTGGAGGTAGAATGCAAATTCCTTTTTTAATTTACTTTTCTGAAATCTGGGCATAGTTAGAGAGGATTTACGAAAGAAAAAAGAAATCAGATGCTCAGATGAAAACTTCTTATTTGTTTTTGATGCGAATCAGTGAATAAACTAAAAATCTGGAAAAACAGATCTATGAGCATTAATACCATTTAGAGATATTTAAATTCAAAAGATAAATGATTTAGGACATTTTTGGAAGGGAGAAATTATTCATAGATGGTCCTCATTCATTAGGAATAATATTTTTTATAGGAATTAGATTCCTAAATTAATTTATTGCTGCTCAAGACTGTGTAGAACTCCACATCCTTTTAAATATTTTAAACCTATTAGGTTTTTTTATAAAAAGTTCTTCAGTAATAGAAGAATGGTTAACATAAATGTGTTAAGAAACAAAATTTTTTTTAAAGATTCAAGATAAAGTTTATATTTTATAGTTTCCATTTAAGAAGTATATCTAGTTTATGTTTTCATTTTTCTAAGCAGTGTATATAATGTTTTCATTTTTTATAATTGGATTTGTGCTGACAGAGCCGAACATTTCCCCTGTTCCTCCTATGACCAAAGACATTAGTAACTCTAAGGTGAGAGGCAAACCCTACGGCCAGGGAGCCAATTAAAGTTCGCTGGCAAGCAATGAGATGGAATCCATGATGATGGACTTCTAGCAAGTGCTCCAGCCAACCAACTTAACATGCTTTTAAAGAATTCTACTTTGTCTTCTCTCTCTTAGGCAAATTCTGGGCCATCATTTCAGTTCATTAGAAGAGAACAAACACAGAGAATATATATGGAAAATCTAAAGAAAATACGAACTAATAAATAGTTGCAGCTATAAAAATCTTTCAACTTTTTGGCAGAGTTTTATCCATGTTGGAAGGGATAAGACACTTAGACTGACCTGAGTGCTTTGTGAAGAAGCTGAGTTGGCAGTGGTGTAGAGAAGGAAGGCTGGAACTTGAATGAGGGGAGAGAAGAAACACCTTGTCTTAAAAAAAAAAAAAAAAAAAAATGCCCCTCATTGATTGTGGCAAAAGCATTATAGAAGTCTAAGAAAATGGCAAATTCAATGATGAATAAGGTTAAACATTTTGTGTAAAATATTAGAAGTGTATTCAGCTAACTAGGGGTTATTAATTTTTTTGTGTGCTAGGGACCCCTTTGGAAGTCTGCTGTGTATGAACCTCATTTCAGAATATTTTTAAGTGCATAAAATACACTACCTTCGACTACCAAAACAACTATTTATATTGAGAATCAATAACTAAAATAATATAAAATAAATTTGTGATGTGCTAATAGCTGTTATTTCTATTTAACACATTAAATAATAAGACCTAACAGTATGTCTAATAACTACCATGAGTTTAAGGGAGTGATGAGACTAAACAATGTTTAAAGCTATTTGCAATAATTGTCATACAGTAAGTAAACTTTTTTAAATTGGTGACGATGTCCATAATACTCTTAAACTAATGTGATTTGTTACTGTTCTTTGTTACCTCACTTCAACTAAAGGTTAGTAAAAATAACGATGTATGTATTATTTTTCTTATCCAAGTTCACAGATCCGTGAGTTCTATTAGAGTAAGAACCTCTGAGCTAGACCATGAGGTTTGAATAAGAGAATGTCAGAGATGAAGGCTCAAACTCAGGTTAATTTAAAGAAGATCTGTATTCATGGAAATACTAGACACACATTGCTAGCAATATGAATTTGACTCTAGAGAAACTAGTTTGAACTTCTTAACAGGGGGATACTTTATCAGAATTGTATCCAATAAATTATTCTTTTCTCTTTGCAGTATAGTTTGATAGCAGAGAATCCAGGTCAACAAGGGCTTCAGACAGAGTTTCAGTTAAGAAATAGACATACTTGTGTGGATTAACTGTGCTCACAATAAGTATTTGTGTCATCAATTGCATGGCTTAAAGATAATTTGGTGTTCTTTGAAAGTGAGGTTGGGAAGGGATGGATGGTAATTTTGGAAGGCAAATGAGGTTATTACAGTTGGTGAAACGTGTTATAATTGTCCGAAAGTTAATAGGAGAGAATTACTGAAGGAAGAGTGAGAAGTCAAAGCATCTCTAATTCTTAATCTTTTCATAAAAGATATTATTATATTAATGGAATTAGTGACAAATCTTATAATTGAACAATTACTATGTACCTGTGCTAATCCTTATTTTTAACAACTTTATTGAGATATAATTCACATGCCATAAAATTTACCCATTTAAGGTGTTCAAATCAGTGTCTTTTAGCATATAAACAAACTTGTGCATTCATCACCACAGTCAAACTTAAAATATTCTCATTACCCTAAAAAGAAATTGTAGCTCTTATACCCAATTTTTCCACTCCTCCCAGTCATAGGGAACCCTAATCTACCATCTGTCTATACTGCAGATTTAGCTAGTCTAGACATTTTATATAAATGGAATTATATTGCTCTGGCTAGGACTTTGGGACTATATTGAATGGAAGTAGTAAAAGTGGGGATCCTTGTCTTTTTTCAGTTCTCGGGGGAACGCTTTCAACTTTTCACCATTCGGTGTGATATTGTCTGTGGGTTTGTCATAGATGGCTTTTATTACCTTGAGGTATGTCCCTTTCTATGCTGATTATGTTGAAGGTTTTAATCATAAAGGAATGGCGGCGGTTCTGTCAAATGCCTTTTCTGTGTCTGTTGAGATGATCATATGATTTTTCTTTTTAATTCTGCTTATGTGATATAATACATTTATTGACTTGCATATGTTAAACCATCACTGCATCCCTGGTATAAAACCCACTTGATCATGGTGGATTATCTTTTTCATATGCTGTTGGATTCATCTAGCTAGTATTTTGTTGAAAATTGTTGCATCTATGTTCATCAGGGATATTGGTCTGTAGTTTCATGTTTTAATTATGTCTGTTCTTGGTTTTGGTATTAGGGTGATATTGGCTTCATAAAATGATTTGGGAAGGATTTCCTCTTTCTATATGTTTTGTAATAGTTTCAGTAAGATTTGTACCAATTCATCTTTGAATGTCTGATAGAATTCAGCTGTGAATCTAACTACTTCTAGAAGTTTTTTTGTTGTTGGTAATTCTTAAATTACCATTTCAATCTCACTGTTTCTTATTGATCTGTTCAGAATTTCTATTTCTTTCTGGTTTAATCTAGTAGGGTTGCATATTTCCAGGCATTTATCCATCTCCTTTAGATGTTCTAGTTTGTGCACATAAAGGTGTTCATGGTAGCCTTGAATGATCCTTTGTATTTCTGTGGTGTTGGTTATTATATCTGCCATTCCATTTCTAACTGAGCTTATTTGGATCTTTTCTCTTCTTCATTAATCTCACTAAATGGTCTATCAATTTTGTTTATCTTTTCAAATAACAAAATTTTTGTTTCATTTATCTTTTGAATTTTTTGTTGTTTTTGTTGTTATTCATTTGTTTCAGTTTCATTTAGTTCCACTCTGATCTCTGTGATTTCTTTGATTCTGCTGGATTTGGGTTTGGTTTGCTCTTGTTTCTCTAGTTCCTTGAGGTGTGATCTTAGGTTGTATATTTGTGCTCTTTCAGACTTTTTAATGTAGGCATTCAATGCTATGAACTTTCCCCTTAGCACTGCTTTTGCTGTATCCCAAAGGTTTTGATAAGTTTTGTACTATTATCATTCAGTTCAAATATTTTTTTAATTTCCATCTTGGTTTCACTATTGACCCAAAGATCATTTAAAATCAGATTAATTTCCATGTATTTGTATAGTTTTGAGCGTTCTTTTTGGAGTTAATTTCCAGTTTTATTCCACTGTGGTCTGAGAGGATACTTGATATAATTTTTATTTTGTTAAATTTATTGAGATTTATTTTGTGACCTATCCTATGGTCCATCTTGGAGAATATTCCAGATAAGAGAAAGAAATAAAGGCATCCAAATTGGTAAAGAGGAAGTCAAACTGTTGTTGTCCATTGATGATATGATTGTATACCTAGAAAACTCTAAAGACTCATCCAAAAAGCCTTGGATACGATAAATGAATTCAGGAAAGTTTGAGGATACAAAATCAATGTACACAAATCAGTAGCACTGCTATACACCAACAGTGACCGAGCTGAGAGTCGAATCAAAAACTCAAACTGTTTTACAACAGCTGCTCAAAAATAAAATGCTTAGGAATATACCTAACCAAAGAGGTGAAAGATCTTTGCAAAGAAACTTACAAAACACTGCTGAAAGAAATCATCAACAGCACAAACAAATGGAAACACATCCCATGCTCATCTATGGGTAGACGAATATTGTGAAAATGACCATACTGCCAAAAGCAATCTAAAGATTCAATGCAATTCCCATCAAAATACCATCAGTGTTCTTCATAAAACTAGAAAAAAAAAAACCATATAAATTATATGGAACTAAAAACGAGCCTGCCTAGCCAAAGCAAGGCTAAGCAAAATCACAAATCTGGAGGCATCACATTACTCGACTTCAAACTATATTACAAGGCTACAGTTACCAAAATAGCATGGTACTGGTATAAAAATAGGGCATAGACCAATGGAACAGAATAGAGAACCCAGAAGTAAAGTAAAATTCTTACAGCCAACTGACCTTTGACAAAGCAAACAAAAACATAAAGTGGCAAAAGGACACTTGTATTAGTCTGTTCTCACACTGATAATAAAGACATACCTGAGAATGGGTAATTTATAAGGAAGAGAGGTTTAATTGACTCACAGTTCCACATGGCTGGGGAGGCCTCATAATCATGGTGGAAGCAAAAGAGGAGCAAAGTCATGTCTTACATGATGGCAGGCAAGAGAAACTGAGAGCCCAGTGAAAGGGAAAACCCTTTATCTAACCATAAGATCTCATGAAACTTATTCACTACCATGAGAACAGTATGGGGAAAACCACCACCATGATTCAATTATCACCCACTGAGTCCCTCACATAACTTGTGGGAATTATGGGAGCTACAATTCAAGATGAGATTTGGGTGGGGAGAGAACCAAACCACATCATTGTGCACTTGACCCCTCCCAAATCGCAGGTCCTCACATTTCAAAAACAATCATGCCTTCTCAACAGTCCCCCCAAGTCTTAACTCATTTCAGCATTAACTCAAAAGTCCAAAATTCAAAGTTTCATCTGAGACAAAGCAAGTCCATTTCATGTATGTGTGCATTTCCATACATCCTCTGAAATCTAGGCAGAGGTTCCCAAACCTCAATCCTTGACTTCTGTGCATCAGCAGACTCAACACCACATGGAAGCTGCCAAGGCTTGGGGCTTGCACCCTCTGAAGCCACAGCCCAAGCTGTACCTTGGCCTCTTTAGCCATGGCTACAGCACCTGAGATGCAGGGCACCAAGTCCCTAGACTACACATAGCAGGGGGTCCTTGGGCCTAGCCCATGAAACCATTTTTTCCTCATGGGCCTCCAGGCCTGTGATGGGAGGAGCTACCTCAAAGGTCTCTGACATGCCCTGTAGATATTTTCCCCATTGTTCTGCTGATTAACATTTGGCTCCTCATTACTTATTCAAATTTCTGCAGCCAGCTTGAATTTCTCCTTAGAAAATGGGTTTTTCTTTCCTATCGCATAGTCAGGGTGCAAATTTTCTGCTCTGTTTCCCTTTTAAAACAATGCTTTTAACAGCACCCAAGTCACCTCTTGAATGCTTTGCTGCTTATAAATTTCTTCTGCCAGATACCCTAAATCATGTCCCTCAAATTCAAAGTTCCACAAACTTCTAGGACAGGGGCAAAATGCCACCAATCTCTTTGCTAAAACATAGCAACAGTCACTTTTATTCCAATTCCCAACATGTTCCTCATCTCCATCTGAGACCACATCAGCCTGGACTTTATTGTCCATATCACTATCAGCATTTTGGTCAAAGCTATTCAACAAGTTTCTAGGAAGTTGCAAACTTTCTCACTCCTTCCTGTCTTCTGAGCCCTCCAAGTCTCTAGGAAGTCCAAACTTTCCCACATTTATCTATCTTCTTCTGAGCCCTCCAAGCTGTTCCAACCTCTGCCTGTTACCCAATTTTAAAGTCACTTCCACATTTTTGGGTATCTTTACAGCAGGACCCAATTCCTGGTACCAATTCACTATATTAATCTGTTCTCACACTGCTAATAAAGACATACCCGAGACTGGGTAATTTATAAAGAAAAGAGGTTTAATTGACTCAAAGTTCCACATGGCTGGGGAGGCCTCATGATCATGGTGAAAGTGAAGGAGGAGTGAAGTCACGTCTCACATGGTGGTGGACAAGAGGTAATGAGAGCCAAGCGAAAGGGGAAATCACTTATAAAACCATCAGATCTCATAAGACTTATTCACTACCAGGAGAACAGTATGGGGGAAACTGCCCCTCATGATTTAATTATCTCCCACTAGGTCTCTCCCAAAACACATGGGAATTATGGGAGCTTCAATTCAAGATGAGATTTGGGTGAGGACACAGCCAAACCATACCAATACACTATTCAATAAATGGTGCTGGGATAATTGTCAAGCCACATGTGGAAGAATGAAACTGGATCCTCATCTCTCACCTTATACAAAAATTAACTCAAAATATCTCAAAGACTTACATCTAAGACCTGCAACTGTAAACATTCTAGAAAATAACATAGGAAAAAAAAAACTCTTTTAGATATTGGCTTAGGCAAAGAATTCATGACAAAGAACCCAAAAGCAAATGCAACAAAACCAAAAATAAATAGATGGGACCTAATAAACTAAAAAGCTTCTGCACAGCAAAAGAAATAATCAGTATTTTTTAGACAACACAGAGTGAGAAAAAATATTCACAAACTATGCTTCTGACAAAGGACTGATATCCAGAATCTACAAGAAATTCAAACGAGCAAGTACAAAACCAAATAATCCTATCAAAAAGTGAGCTAAGGACATGAATAAACGCTTCTCAAAAGAATACATACGCACTGCCAACAAACATGAAAAAATGTTCAACATCACTAATTATTAGGAAATGCAAATGAAAACCACAAAGAGATACCACCTTACTCTTACAAGAATGGCCACAATAAAAACAGTCAAAAAATATTAAACGTTGGCATGGATGTGGTGAAAAGGCAACACTTCTACACTGCTAGCAGGAATATAAACTAGTATAACCCCTATGGAAAACAGTATGGAGATTCCTTAAAGAACTGAAAGTAGATCTACCATTCAATCCAGCATTCTCACTACTGAAGAAAAGAAGTCATTACATGAAAAAGACACTTGCACACACATGTTTATAGCAGCACAATGTGCATTTGCAAAAATATGGAACCAGCCTAAATGTCCATCAATCAATGAGTGGATAAAGAAAATGTAGTATATATGCACCATGGGTTACTACTCAGCTGTAAAACAAAATGAAATAATGGCATTTGCAGCAACCTGGATGGAGTTGCAGACCATTATTCTAAGTGAAGTAACTCAGGAATGGAAAACCAAATATGGTATGTTCTCACTTATAAGTGGGAGCTAAGCTATAAGGACACAAAGACATAAGAATGATACAATAGACTTTGAGGACTCAGTGTGGAGGGGGGAAGGGGGGAAGGAATAAGAGACTACACATTGGATGCAGTGTACGCTGCTCAGGTGATGGGTGAACCAAAATCTCAGAAATCACCACTAAAGAACTTATCCATGTAACCAAAAACCACTTGTTCACCAAAAACTATTGAAATAAGATAAAATATCAAAAATAAATAGAATTATATGACATGTGGTTCTTGTGACAGACTTCTTTCACTTAGCATATTTTAAAGGTTCATTCACATTGTAGCACGTATCAGCAGGTCATTCTTTATTATGGTTGAATACCATTCTATATTTTGTTTATTCAGTCATCAGTTGATAAAGCTCTTCTTACGCATTACTTTAGTCTACCATCTTCCTTGACTGCCGAACAGAGGATTGTTCAGCAGTTTTCTTTTACCCTCAGTTTTTCCTTATTCTTGAGTCCTCCTTATTTTGTCCTCAATGGTGCTGGAGGACAAAGGTCATCACTCTCTGTCTGGGTAGTGACTTTCAAAGCAAGTCCTCTCACCCCCAACCTGCCCCAGGCCATTTGTATAATTGCTTTTGAGAAAATAAGTTTAAAAGCATTCTTTTTCATCTTATTAAGCAGATGTTTAGTATTTTTTACAGGGTATGTGGTTATTCATTTTAGTTTGTTCTTTGTTTTAAAACAATGTGCAGGTAGATAAGTGCTTGTTGTACACTCTGGAGAATCCTAACCTCATAAAATGGGAAAAAATACATATATCACATCAAGCGCAGATATTTTAAACTGTCACGTAACAATTCTCATGGTAAGAAATGTATTATACCACTGGGTGAAGTAAGTTATAGTCCAGAAATGCTTTTAATAAGTGGAGTAGGAGGTTGATACTTTGAATTATTGTTGTTTCTATTGCTCTGGATGTTACATGAAATGAAATTAAAATGTAGTCCTAAGGCTTTCACACAAGCATGTTCATAGGAGTAGTGACTAACATTTTGACTAACATTCCAACATATTCATCAATGAGTATTTACTAACCCTCTTTTTTTTTTTTTTTACAACCAGATATGGTATGAATTAAATAATTGTTCCCTCAATTAGTTTATGCTAATATTAACAGAAAGCTTCATCACACAAAAAGATCTTTCACATAAATTTTATATATTAATACTGTGAAGCAGGTAGTTATTATTTCCACTGCATTGTTGTAGAAACTGAGAGCCAAAGGTTCAAAGCATCCAAGAGCAGTGAAGCTAGGATATCTGCTTAGAACTTGTGATTTTGTTTCCTTTTTCTGCCTAAGAGCCATGACAAAGCTAAACAAATGGACTTAGAAAAAGGACATGTAATCTCTGATTGAAGCAACATCTTGTTGACAGTACAGTTGACCCTTGAACAACACAGGATTGAGCTTCACGGGTCTACTTAGATGTAGATATTTTTCAACCAAACATGGATCGAAACTACAGAAACCCACACATAAGGAGGACTGACTGCGACACTTGAGTATTCATGGACTTTGATATACATAGGTGTCATGGAACCAATCCCCAGCAGCAACCTGATGCTGCCCTTTTATCTAGGTTGTAATTTACATTTGGTGGAAGTTAATATGATAAATAGTGGAAGTCAAAGTTTTCCCTTCAAATATAGAGTATTTTGTATGCTCGTGGATTTTTGTTTACATCAGGACTTCTCAACTCTGGCACTATTGACACTCTGGGCTGAATAGTTCTTGCTTGTGGGGGCACTATCTTCTGCATTATAACTACAGCCCATTGAAGAATGACTATTCACTTTTCTAATGCCTCGAAATTTACATGAAATTGGATTTAGTATTCATTTGACATCTTGTGAAATGACACTAAGATATATGCAAATTCCTGAGTCCTTAGTTTCTCACATTAATATAATTTGCACAATTACTCCAAATCTCCTGCCTTTTAACTTTCCTCATCTCTCCTTCATCATATCCTGACCCCTCTATTCTTTGACGTACCTAAGCAATAGATCTTCCCTCAAGCTTTCATCTTCCCCCAAACCCCTCACACAAGAAATTAGTATGAAACAGACTTTACTAATAATTTGGAGGGAGGGGTAGGACATTCATTCTGGCAACAAATAATTGAATACTGTACATTAGACATCCTTTTTACCAAAAGTCTTTCAGTCTCTGAAGTATGAGACTTTCCCACTGGCCTCTTTCTCTGTAACCTCTAGCTTCTTCATTTTTCCTGTATGTTTATGACTCTGCTCTTTTTCCCTTCCAAATTTTATGAACCATGACCTAGAGGCCTGCTTATCCCCACTTAAAACTGCTTCTCAATGTATTTTATTTTTTAAAAGGAAGAAAATTTTCTCTTTAAAAACTACTCAACGTATATATTCTTTGTCTTGCTACGTGTATTATCTAATTCAACTATCATAACCCTAGGAAATAAGATACTATTATCCCAAATCTGTAGTGAGGTAATCCATGCACAGAGAGTTAGATAAGTTATCTAAGTTTCCACAGCCAGTCAATGGTGGAGCCAGGATCTGAAATTCTCAAGTATGTGTGGAGAAAGGATGTTATTCTAACATCAGTAGAGTGTCTTCATAAGCTTAGAAATTTCTGTAATTACTTCTATTTCAGGTGACATCTGCTGTGGAAAATTATTCAGTAAAGTAGCTTTGTGGCTTTGTTCAATCTGCTGGCAACATGATTTAGTTAAATATGCAACCTGATGCTGCCCTTTTATCTAGGTTGTAATTTACATTTGGTGGAAGTTAATATGATAAATAGTGGAAGTCAAAGTTTTCCCTTCAAATATAGAGTATTTTGTATGCTCATGGATTTTTGTTTACATCAGGACTTCTCAACTCTGGCACTATTGACACTCTGGGCTGAATAGTTCTTTCTTGTGGGGGCACTATCTTCTGCATTATAACTACAGCCCTAGCCTCAACCCACTAAATGCCAGAGGACCCCCCTGGTTGTGACAACCAGGAATGTTTCCAGATATTACCAAATGTACCCTTAGGGGTAAAATTGCCCCCAGTTGAGATCTGTTACATTATATTACATACCCAAGCTTAATATTAAAACATAACAAAAATAAAAATTGCATTAAGACTGCCCACAATTCTGATAGTGATTTTAGTACTCTTGCCATTTGCCTGCCTCTAAGCAATTACGGAAATAGCCATTCATTCTTTAGGCTAATTGAAGGTGCTCATGTATTATAGAAAAAATAGAGCAAGAATGTATTATACATTGCTGGAATTAAGCTTAATACACTTGACTTAATTAAGACAATTAAATTATATGTTCAGCTCTCATTTATTTAGGGGATGATTAGTCTATTTTCCTTTCTTTTTTGTGGGTACACACTGGATCTGTGGCCTGTCTTTAGCTTTCTTCATTACTGGAAATTGAAATCAGTCCACAAACACTTATCTAGTGCTTGACATGTATTTTAAGTGCTAACATTTCAAAAGATAATGCGCAGAAAGATTACGGAATCATGCTGCTGGGGAAGGAGGTTGTGAAGTCCTTTCAGAATCCTGTTCATTGTCAGATAAATGGTTGACCCATCTACAATAGGTTTAGTATGTTCTCTTTTCCTTAATTATCTTCAAGGACAGAATTACTGCAATATAAGTTTCTCATTCCAGACTTTTATTCTGATGGTTCAGATGATTCTCTATATCTAAATATTAAAATTGCTTAAATTTCAGTCTGTTTCCTCATACAAGTTTTCTTTGTGAATATGTATGTATGCCCCATGACTTCAGAATTAGAAACAGTTCTGAAGTTGAGATACCTTGATAAGTATGTTCACTCTTTTTTTGCATAAATGAGATTTTTAGTTTTGGATAGCTTATTTATGTTTTTGATTCACAACCAAGAATAACTATAATGGTTTTAGTTCATGTGCAATATGTATTATAATGTTGCAGTTTAGTATAATGAAAATTGTTTCAAGTGTATTTATAGCAGTCATGACCAGAAGGGAAATCAGATTTGCCTAATTTAAGGAGAAGCAAAGATCTTCACTCATGTAGTTTCAACTTCAACTAAACTTTTCCATCTCACATTGTTTCATTCCATTTGGATAACTAGCGCTTTTGAGCACCCTGTAAGAATTATTTCTATGATGATATCAAAGAAAAGTGACTTTGAATCAGAAACTTCGTTCTAACTAAAATATTCTAAGAACATGATGGTCTTAGAAACTATGGATACAAAAAGGTTTAGAAAAAAACCTAATACATATATATGTGTAATGAGAAACTACTAAGCAAAATACATAGCCAACTAGGAGTAAAACAAACGAAAATAGGGCCGTTTCTCACAGGCTTTATTCAATGTCCAAAGAATGATTTTCAAACATCCAGATTAATACCATGAAGAGTTAACACATCATCTAGGGGGCAAGAGTTCAGATCCAGAGAGACTTTATCTATTCAGATTTGAAAGCAATCTTAAACTGACAACTGATAAGGCAGCAACACACTGCTGTTCTTTAATTCAAGAACAAAATTGCATCTCACAGTGGGGTCATCCTTTTCCTTCTTATAGTGGCTTAAGAAAGACATATATAAATGACTGACAAGAAGTACAGGTTTAAGGGAGATATCTAAGTTTATAGTCTGTCCCTGGGAATTGGATGGCTTTTCCCGGTAGGTAGTCCCATGGCAGCCTCATCAATTTCTACTTTCTTACTGGGTGACAACACCCCCCATCTAAAATGACCCTGCAAGGCAAGTCTGATATAATAGTATGCTTAATCTATTAAGAAAGCAGATCCACAGATGAACCCCATCTCCCAAAGGAAAATACATCCTCGCTGGTGACAGCACAGCTCCACTACCAGAATGTTGAAAGTTCCTTCTGAATCTAGCAACTGTAGAAGCCCTTATGAGAGAATATGTAATGTAAAAGCCACAAACTCCAACCTACAAAATCATGAAGGTATAGTCAAACAGATTACAGAAGGAAGGAGATAAGAGTTCTTGTCTAGACAAGACCTTTGTTATAACACCTGATTCCCTTTAGTAGTCAATCAAGTTATCCTGAATGTTCCAACCAAGATTTCTGGAACTAAGCACAGTGATTATAATTAGGTTATTGCCAGCATTCTATTTCTGCCTGCCAGTAATAAATCTCTAAGCTGATTCTACTTATCATGAAAGTGCTTATAGCATAAAACCACAGGTTAGTGAAAAACTCATAAGGATAAACAAAGCCGGGAGGTTCTGAGTCTCCCTGTAAACTCAGTTTCTTCCATTATTGATAGGACCTTATAAAAGATAAACACAGGTGTAGATATGCTATAATGGATCCCTTAATGCTTAGCATCTTCCAAGGGTGGTACGTGTATAGTGGTGCCAAAAACCAGAAGATTGATTGCTTCTCAAAATGGCAAAGTTTAGGACTTATGACTCAGCTCATTCCAGAGCATAAATGGGCATGTGTTACCTGAAGTAAAATTTAAAAGTGCATTCAAGTTACCATGATATATCTTTCAATTATTCATGACAATGCCAGGAGCAATAAAAGAGCTAAATAAAACTATAAATAACCCTTTAAACCTCATTTTAGCCAACTGTTTCAAATCTCTCATACAAACAACTTTAGCAATTTAGTAGAATTCAAATTAAAATGATTTGATTTTTTTTTATATTTCTTCCTTATGAATATGGTGGTAAGAGGACACGATGAAAATTATACCAATCTAGTAATATATTTTTTAAAAGTAAATATAAATAGTAAAATGCACAGAAGCAGAATATATAAATTACCACATTTTGGATTATCATTTGTTCCCTTAGTAACAGATCTAATAGCCTCTAGTAACTGTTGGTCTTAGAGAAATTAATAGAAACAGTCTAGAACTTAGTAAGGTGCTTGGAAAACAACTTTCTGATACTCTTGAAAAAGGAATCTTTGATTTGAAATCTAACATATTTGAAACTGAAACTAAACTGAAGTATTAAAACAATCAGGAATAAATGCTAATGAATGTCTTCTGTTTTTTTTTAAAGAAATAGATATCACATTAATCAATGAAGACCATCAGTAAACTCATCAAAATGCATTTCTAAAGTTAGTAGCAAACTATAATATATAAAAACCTCTAAACTGAGCTGTTTCTAAATTTGGTATGTCTCTGGCAAAAGCATGCTGTATATTCAGCCTACCTGACATATTCTTTATTTGTTTTACCCTCTTTCCCATCTAAATAATAACATATAAGTTCACCTACTTTCTATGCAAATGGAGTCAGTGTAAAACACATCTCAGAGGTAGCCACAGAATGAAAAAGAAGAAAAAAAACACAACTCCTTAAGGGAGTATAAAACTAAAGGAATGGCCTCATGACTACCTTAATACTTTAAAGGAAGAAAGGAAGTTGATTAGGTGAGATTAGGGATCATTGGGTGTATGCAGTAAACTTTTATTATTCTTAGCTTTCTTAAGTGAACCACACATTTATACTTGGAAATCATTTGTAAATGTGTAATCACTTCTAATTTTGCTACAAGATGGGCGAGTGGCCTGGTAAATTAGTTTAACCAATTTCACATAGCAGACCAATAACTCACTATACTCTTAGAAAATTGGGATACTTCTAAAAGTCTCTGAAAGCCCTCATTAAAGTATCCAGTGTGTCCTGCCTCCTTGAATTAGCCATTCCCCATTCACATAACAGGTGTGAGAAAGGATACCAAATTATGACTCGGGTAACAAAGTACAAACACTGTTTTGTTTATCATTTATGTCTTTCTGTTTACTTAAAAAATGCAGTGCTTTTTGGACAGGGCACGATGGCTCACGCCTGTAATCCCAACACTTTGGGAGGCCGAGGTGGGCAGATCAGGAGGTCAGAGGATCGAGACCGTCTTGGCTAACATGGTGAAAACCCGTCTCTACTAAAATACAAAAAAAGAAAAAAGAAAACAAAATAGCCTGGCGTGGTGGCGCGTGCCTGTAATCCCAGCTACTTGGGAGGCTGGGAGGCTGAGGAAGGGGAATTGCTTGAACCTGGGAGGCAGAGTTTGCAGTGAGCCAAGATCACGCCACTGCTCTCCAGCCTGGCTGAGCGAGACTCCGTCTCAAAAACAAAAAGCAGTGCTTTTTGGATCATTCTCATCTATCATATGACATCACATCCCTTACTTTTTTGACTATTGTGAGTATATTGAATTTCCAGTGTTTAACTTAGCCTGGAAAAGATGTTTTATGTCAAAATTGCTATTTCTCAAATACAATCTGGCTAAGTGATTTTTAGCTATTCCAATTAATGTGAAATACAACCTTTTGTTACCAGCACTGATTATTCATATATACAAATAATTTATATTCATATATGTATAATTTATACCTGCCTTATCAAAAAAATAAGTTAAACATGGGGAAATTAGGTAAATATAAAACAAGATCAGGAAAATAAGTTTGAACCAGAAGTGAGCTGAGAATAGGAAACATAATTCGTTAGAAAACTGTCAGTAAATTGAAACAGATCAGTGTTATATGAGTGTGGTTTTTCAGGAAAGAAGTGGCAGTACAACTGAGTATGGTGGTCATGGCAGTGAAGGGATATTCACTCTTTCCTATGGGGCGAATATCTGATCTTTATAAATTAGTTCTGATGTAATGGGTCCATAGATTTCCTTTAAGAAACCACTGAGCTAAAACAATAGTCCTGATGTTCTTCCTCCTTTAAAAAAAAAAACTCCAAAACTATCTAGTAGAATTCTTAGTAGTGTTTTTACTCACATGGCCCATAGGTTTCTTTCCACTGAAAATGTTTAATTATCAAACCCAAAGAGTCAGAGAAATAGACTTGTACAAATCATTTATTTATGAAAGTTCTTTAGGCATTATTCCTTTTGCTTTTAGATCTATTAATATAATTGACACTAGATCTATAGGTCAAGAAAATTTTACAAAGCATTGGAAAATTATTACATATTATTCTTTGGAGTCTCTACCACTAGGCTGTAAGGGCTGAAGAAACATTACATGTAATGTTGGCCAGACATAGACAAATGGAGAAAAGAACAAAGCCATTGCATTCATCTAGGAAGATTGGTATGATTTTCTGAGCTTCTATTTTCTTCTTTGGATATGATCTAAAAGGTTCTCTCCTCAACCCCCCATAGAGAGGGAATCTGAAAACAAATTCTTTCTCCACTGGGGGAGGGGAAACTAAAAACCTCTGTTACCCTATATTGTTCTTGGTTAGTTTCTGTAGTAGATGATGGAATATTGTGCTTCAGTGTCATCTGATAAATCATACCTCCATATAAATTATAAGAAAATAATGCCAGTGATAAGAGCAAGCATTTATTAAGCATTTGCTATATGCAGGGCACTGTGTTAAGAATTTTACCTGCTTTATCTCACTTAATTTTGACAATCATCCAGTGAAATAGGTGCTTTTATTGTATCCATTTCACTGAGGCAAAGAGAAGTTAAGCAATTTGCCCAAGGTCATAAGGCCAGTAAGGAACAGAAAAGGGAACCAGAACTAAACTTTTGGTCTATCTTTAGATGATTTATAAATTTTTTAACCTCTGTGTGATATTGTGTCCTGTCTCTCGTTCTTGAGTGGTAGATGAAATTTCTAGGGGCATAGGCTTGCCACTGAATAAAAGGAAGGAAAGTGCCATACTATCTGAAGCCTATGAAAAGATGAATTTACTGGACTGATTTTGATGGGGAAGAATTTTTCTTTCCTACAGTCAAGAAGTGAACCATGAGAAAGCTAGAATATTTGGCCGTACCTGTGTAAGCAAGTCGTTTTAAACCTTTTGAGTTGTTGAATTTGTTCATTCCTGACTAGTTTCTTTACATACAGAGGGGCATGCATATACCAGTCAAAAATAATGAGGAGATTTTTATGAACTTTTATTCTAATTACTGCAGAATTCTCTCTTCATTGATATCATTTATGTGAAATGATTTTCAGGGTAGGATAATGTCCTCTGAAGGGTGAATCATGTACCGCTAGTATATGGATTAAACTTAAAATTTAAAATATATATATTCAAGATTTTATCTCCATAGTATTTGAAAATAATCAGCACATTAAACCTCAGTTGTTACAAAGATTATTGCCTAGATAAAACCAGGTTGATTTTAAAAGGGAAGGAGTGAATTTAATGTCAATACTCTAAAAGGTTAAATATTACAGGTAGCACACAAATAAAGGAACAATTATGAAATCAAAGTATAAAGGCCTGAAGTTTGGCAAACACTGGAGGAACATAGTTCCTTTCAAACACAAGCTAACTCTCTTGACAGGCATTAAGCTTCTCTTCTGTAGACCATGGATAAATAACTTGGAGAAAAATAGAAGAGGAGAAGTCAGTCAAGAATGGACTGTATTGCCTTTTTATTTCTACCTTGATTGTGTTAGGCGATGAAATTCTCAGTCTACATAGGTATGACTTTCAAAAATATGTATTTTTTTCATTTCTCTCATGAATAGCATTTGTTTTACTTGCAGGTAACAATGTATACCCAGTATGTGGTGTTTCCTTAGCTTTTACTTCCTTTAGCATTTCATATTCCAAGTCCTTTGTCAAACGTAAACTGTCGTAACACAGCTTTCTTTTCCCTCAACCCTTGTAGTTTGTTTTTTCCTACAGTCAATGTTGCAGAGCTGGGAAGCAGATAAGACAGTCTTGGCCAAGTCAGACAAGATGTTTTAAATAAAAAGATACCACGAGCAGAATTAAATAATGGCAAAGGGTCAAAGTAATTCCCCTCTTCATAGTAGCTGTCTTACTAATGAGAATTTTCAAGTATGAAGTGTGCTGTAGAAAATGTACCACTTACTCAAGTTTTCTTTCAGATTCAAAATTACATTAAAATTGTAATTACCATGGTTTACTAATAACAGATTTGGAATAATATTATGTTTGCCTGTTTGTCTCTATATTTTCTTGTTGTTTCTTTGGATCTCACATCAAATCTTTTCAGTAGTAAATTTAAGAAAACATGTACTTTTCTTAACTTCCATATTTTGTTTTATTTCTTGCATTGCCTCTTGGTGACTTTGTTTTAATTGGTAACTGCATTTTTACAAATGAGCCTAACACTCCTCTTCACATTAAAAACGCAACAAATGAAGCATGAGAAAGAATTTATATAACATGTTTTTCCCTCCTCCTTTTTAGATGGTAAGGTTGAAGTTACAAAAGAAGGTGTGAAGTTGTGTACCATGGGTCCAGGAAAAGTGTTTGGGGAGTTGGCTATTCTTTACAACTGTACCCGGACAGCGACCGTCAAGAGTAAGACTATTTTCATATTTTTAAAATATTTTCAATATATTTTCCCTAGGCCTTTGAGATGTTGATTAAAATGCTCATTCAATCTTTATAATTTTATTTCTTTGTATTTTAATTTTTGCCCTGCAGTATAGCTGATGTATTTGTTTTCCTACTAAAGGGGATTGTTAACAGTTTTGTATAAATTACATTTTCTTGCTGACTTCTGAAAATTATCCTTTAATCAATAAATTCTCATAATTAGGATTTTTTAAATGATATAATTTTATACATTTGAATCAAATAAGAGCAAGTCCTTTTCTCTCTTTATAGTCTCAGGTTCATATTTAAGAAATTTTTACATGTCTGTCTATTTTGGGTTATATTCCTCACATAAATTCCACTTGTTTACTCAGTGGTTTAGAAAAATTAAGAGAAGAAATTGTCCTTCATCTCATTCAAACATCATTGAGTAAGATATCTCCTGAATTCTAAAACTGCATCTGAGTATATTTTTGCCTTCAGCTGCTCATCAAGCTGTATATTATAGCATTTTTCTTTTCTACTGATTGAGCTTATTTTAAATCAGGGCAATAAAGCAGCTTGTTTCCCTAATTTTACATGTATGTGTATATATGATTTCTCTAGCAATTTTTATTGCTTGGCAGAAGCAGCTGCAATAGTTAGAAGGAAAAAGATTTTTTTAAAAAAAAAAATCTGCTTCCTGAGTAAGTATATAATGACTGTATAACAAACAGAGCTGAATTCAAAAGTCAACAGTGTAAGGTTCATTGCATCTTTAGGCAAACGTGTGTATTTCATGTTTGAAGAGTCTTTCTGACACATTTTCCTGTGGTTGATTTCAGTCATAGATTACTTTGATTAGGTTTTGTCATTTAAAAAAAAATGCTATTGGCAAAATGACAAGTACATTGTGAATTTCAATTAGTTTTATCTGGATCTCATTGACTACTTTTTGTATTAGTTTTTTCCTTCAGAAGTACAGCATATAAATGAAAATACAATAATGAAATTGGATTTAAAAAAACGTAAGAATGCATGGCCAACTGGAGTCCCAGAAATTGTCTTACACGTCTTATTAGTTAATCACCTTTTTATTCATTGGATTCACTGTAACACCAATTGCAAATGGGCCCCTTTTAGGATGAGTCTTCCTTGGCATTTGATTCTTGATCTCTGAAAGCATAGGACTCTTTTGATTGATAGATGCTGCCATGTTTTTACTTCAAGTGATCATTCAATTACATAGCTCAAAGAATGAGACTCAGTGAACCATAATAGAAACTGCCACAACTTTAACTTACTTAAAAAGAACCTTAACTATAGAAAGAATAGTCATGGCTCCATTAAGTGAAACAATTTTTACAATCATGCTTCATTTTCATGGGAAATATATTCCTTTTAAGATAAAAAAAGACCAGAATAGCATATTTTGATGATATCTCAGAATTATATTTTTTTGTTTTAAAGTATTTAAAATTTGTAAATATTTCAGGCTTGTACACTGCCTGATAAATTTAATCTAATTGAAACTACAAAATTTCCAAAAGCCAACATTTGGTAATAACATGGTAATTAATCTTATGAAACAAGGAATTTTTATTAAAGGAATATTTTAAATAGTTTATTTACATGAATTTTACAGCAAAGTTTTTTAATAAAGTGATTTGTTCGCTTCATAAACATCAGTTTTCTTATTAGAGTTCTATATAATGATGTTCGTCTGCACTAACATCTATTGTACTCTGATTTGGCAAATTTAAATAGACACTATGAATCTAATTCAACAAGAAGAAACTAGATGTTGAATGCAAATTATAAGCCTAACTCTTTTGGGGTCAGAAATCCATCTTCAAAGAAAATGAGTAATGGGACATGTTCTTCTTTAACACAGACTCAGAGAAAGCTCAAGAATGCATCTGTGCATGTGTGTGTGTTTGTTTCTTCACAGTGCCTACTTAAGATATAAAGGTTGTGTTGACAAAAGAGCCTAGAGTTGGTGATGTGCAAATATATATCTGCATTTATAGGTACAGAGGTTTTGTGCATGAATCAGAAACAATATCTGTGAGCAACTGTGTCTTCCAAATGTTTCATAAGCACTATGAAGTATGAATAATGATTGTTTATTGTTTCAGGACTTTTTTGTCCTGCCACCTCTGCTATCTAAGGAGATTGTACTTGTGTCTGTAGGCCTCAAGCACCATTTTTTTCTATATATTTAAATTAAACCTTCAGGCTGGATATGTTATGATTCTAACTAGATCACATTGTGGATGCTACTTTTACAAAATGACTACGTAGTATAACTCCCAATGCTGTCTTATTCTTTACATGTGATAAAAACATGTCTTCAAATTTATTTGGTTTTTAAGGTTCATTTATTTCTTAGTATTCAAGATTATATCAACTTGTCCATATTTTCCTGTCATCGTGTCATTTGGAGTATCAAATGACAACAGTATTGACCATTTGAAGTATCATTCAAAATGGATTCATCTACTTGGGCGTAATAGTCTAATTCTGAGGGGAATATTTTTCTACACAATAGCTGACCTATCCATGCTTCTTCTTTCTTACATACCTTGGCTTTTGACCTCCTTAACCCTAACATCATCCACTTTCCTTCGTGATTGAAAATGTTGATGATCCTTTCTCTTTTCTGTTTTCCTTGATCAGCCTGAAAGTTATCTGGCATCTTAATGCATTTTTATTTTCACAGTGGTAACTAAATCCTAGGTAGCATTCAATAGTTTTTCAGTGTACGTTACTTGTTTCCTGTTTAGGAGAGCAGTTTTTGCAATTGTATCAGGCTGTGAATAAATACATTTCAGTGACTTCACCAGCTAATGAATGTGATCAGAACACCTGTGGTTTTTTTCTAAGCTTAGGTTATCAAGAAGTAGTTTTCTTATTAAAGCTCTAGATTGACATATGCTATAAAATATGATTATGAGCTTGTTCATAGTGATCCAACAGAAAGAAGCACCATGGTAGTTTGAGGCAAGCCCTTTGGTTTTCATCTGGGAAAAAATAAATTGGCATTCTTCTGAAAATAAAAAACATTTATTTTCAGTGGTTACCACGATAGCGCTAGGAGGAAGATCTGATAGCACCAGGAATAATATTTTTAAAAAATCAAAACCACAGTGATATAGAAAGAAAAAAATCCTGGTATGATTCAGAACTGTATTCATAGTCTGCTCCTGTCTTATAACTATTGATTTTTCCCTGAGGAATGAAGAAATAAAAATATATAAAATTAACATTATATTGGAAACAAAAATTTAACAACAGTCTTGAGTTTGTTCATGGCTTAAATAGCCTCAAATTTTCTTTATTAACTGTGATCTGAAAATGGCCACTTTGTATCTTTCCAATCACAAACATTCCCAATGGCATGGGGATGCGGAAAGAATCACTTGTTATAGTTGGTTTCCACAGCACCAATTAATGTTTTCAGTATTGTTTGATTTTTTAAATATTTTATCTAAATATTTTGACATTGTATAGTGAAAGGAGTTTTACCATCCATTTTCAACCCCACAGGGGCAAGAATGTCTCACATGTTGTTTGAATACCCCTTACTTACTCAGTCCCCACACCTGGAAGCAGATCATTATCATGTTTTCCTAAAGTGTCACTCCCGGGTGTGATTTCACTTTTACTACCCTCACAGCTATAGCAATATCAATTTGCACTTACCCTGGGCCTTGCTTCTGTGCCCAAAGTTCTTCAAAATAACAAAAATGGAGAAGCTGAAGTTACTGGAAACCTAAAAGGAAAAGGCATTTCATTTACAATGAGAGGAATTCAGTGACACATGTTGAACTCGGAGTATTTTTACCTGTAAATACTAAGTTGAAGCCCTACTTCTCTTTGAGTTTCAGCTCACAGTGCCTCCAGACCTTTGGTCATGTATTATTCAAATGGTCTGTTTCAACTGTACTCCAACGAAACCCAATAAAAAGCACTTTTCAGGGAAACATCTTGATGCCCGGTCAATATAATCACCATGGAAAGTTATCTACAAAGAATGTCTATGGTGGGTGTGGTAGATACTTTATGACATTACTTGGGCAAAATATCTGACTAATTATTTCTCCTTAAATTGTTAATAACAAGTATTTAATTTTTTTCTTTATTAAAATACTTCATTATTAATTCCAAAGAGCCTAAAAAGCCTACAAGAAATCTGACAAATTGATGACTTTAATAATATCGGGTAAAAAACTATTTTTCTGCCTTGGTTTGAATATTTTTAAGTTTACATACTTTAACTTTCCTAGGATATTAGTAAAGGGGAAGTTGACTAATTAAGGTGTTTTACTAGGTGTCATAGACATTTTAAGAACAAAGTTTAACGGTCTGGAGTTTTCTGTTTATTTTTGTTTTTAAAATAAATTTGAGTCTATGTAGTGAAATGGCTTTACATTCCCTTGCAGCTGTTTTAAGCATTATGTTATTCAAACTGTATCAGAAAAATCTGCTGACTGTCAAAAACCTAAATGATGAACAAGAATTAAGTAATAGGAGACTCGACTGAATTTTTTGCTGTAAATACTTTTACATGCTATAAAAATAATGCCTATACCTCATACATATGCTCTTTATCTCATTCATCCACACTATGCTTTTTATTGGTAAAGGAACAAAAGACATGAATGCCAATTTTTACTGTGAATGAAAAGGAGTCGTTGATGAAGTTCTTACAATAGCTGCAAACCTGGGAAATTTCTTAAGATGCCTAAACCAAGAAGTAAGCAATCAGATACTTTTTTAGTAAATATCACTGTAGAACACCATGAAGTATTAGATTTATGATAAAGACACATCCACATGTGAAAATGAAGCAACACTGTCTGTCAGCACAAACAATTACTAGAATACCATTATTCCTGGGTTTTCATGAGTACAAGTACCCAGGTACTGTCATGCTTGCTGTGCTATAGCAAAAGAGCAGAAGAGATAACTGGGCTAATGAGATAGTCTCTGTTCTGCCTTTGAGAGGTAAGTTAAAGAGAGGCATGTTTGCTTTCTCCTAGTTTAATACATGCTTTTTACCAAGAATCCAGAAAGAAGGGGAGAAGACACAAATTAAGTTTGGGCCAGTGATGAGTAGAAACCTGAGCCTGGTTGTGGAAGGGATAGTTAAGTGACTTCCCACGAATTTTATCATCACGGACAATGAAGCAAACATAGTATATTTTGGCAGCATCTTGGGGAAGTTGGTACACTTGTGTAGTGAGTTAATAAGACAATATTCTTCTTAGTAAAATTTTCATTGCATTTGTCTATTAAAGAATACTGTGAAATTAGTAACATAAATCCAATTATGTAATCCCTGAGAAATAAATTAATACAGGAATCAATTCACTAGGTATCAATGATGCTACATAACAGACTAACATGAACAAATGTACATACAAAAGCCATGTTTTAATCTCATTTTTTTTGTTAAGTAGATTAAAAATGAATTTCAGAGAAGAGGCAAACTATTATTGAACTATATTTTTTTCTACAGGTTGAGAATATTTTTTTCCCTAGGCTTGAGGGAAACTGTTACAATCAAAGTGTATTTATAATTTATGTATAACTACTTTCCCAAAAATTCATGACCAATTTCTATATTGACCAGGCCTGGTAGATAGTCATATATTAGCGGTGCTTCTGAGGCAAAAGCTACCTCCCATAGTCAAAGAAAGGCAATAAACTTAATTCCTTCTGAAGGCTTGATAAATTATTCTCCCTCTCCTTCATTTAATTACTAAATCATTGAATAATTTGAATATTCTCTATGTCTAAAGAAGAGTCAGACTTTAGCTGATGGGGGTGTTATGTTTTAAAGATCACAAGTAATTTACGAGGAAATCTAAACAATAGGCAAGAAACACTGTTTTTTTTTTTTTTAGCAATCTTTGTTATTTAATCCTGCAGAAGCAGTGGTTTTCCCACAAAAACCTGCACCATAAGAGGCTCCCACACATGTAAAGCTTGAGTCAGTTTTTGGTATAATGAATCTTCATTCATTCATTTAGCAATTTGCTTAGAGTCATTTTTAGTATTTATTCAACTGATTTGAAGAATAAAAAGCAAACTAGTAACATAGGCCAATACTGTATTTTCTGTAATTGTTTTTCTTAAAGGAAACCTTCCTGCCTATAGGTCAGGGTCAGGATGAATTCCTAATGAATGTTTCCACTGTAACAATAAGTAATAAAAGCAGACGACATTTGAAGACTATGAACAACGCATGAGGCTCAGAGCTTGAGGGATGGGTGGTGGTGTTACCCCCATTTTATTGCTAAAGCAAGTAAGACCTAAAGCAGTTAAGCCACTAGGCCCATGTTCATAACTAGTGAGAAGGAGGACCGTAAGTCTGACACTACTTTGCTATATTGCTACTATCACAAGCTTTTAAATTTTGTCTGCAATATTTCATTTTGCTTTTAAGCACCAGTGTATCTATAAAGACTACTTCTGTTGGTCTGAGGACTCCGCTTTCACAAAAACTTATACAGCATGTTATGGTTTCAAAAATTTTTAAATATTAGCACATGGACCCATGTTAAGTACATCTGTTATAAAAGGATGACTTCTGTAACGTAATGATGAGAAGGTCATAAGTTTAACACCTTAGAGACATATAATGGGTAATCAGAACCTATTGCAGGATCTAGTTTTTGTAATGCATTGAAACCCTCATGGATGTTTCATGAGATGAAACTTCATGGTTCAGTGTTTGAGCCATTACTAAGTAGCTACATTTTTTTACAAAAAATATGTTAGTTAATAAATTTCTTCAAAGGAGGAATTAGGAAAATTTAAACAGCAGCTAAAGACAATGAATGAAGACTGGGAAAAATTATTATTTTTTGTTATATAACAAAATAAAAGCATAAGGTGAGTCATGACAAGTGTGTTTGCCTTCATTTTCCCCTTCAATTTCCTCTGACTACTGAGGAAATGTAACCTTAGCACTTTGTTGGTGAATCTGAAAAGCCTGTTCTGCTTATGAGATGTTCTTTGTTGACTAAATTTCTAAGTCATCATGATAATAATGGTTTATAATTTACAAACTGTCATCCCATGCATTATGTAATGTAATCTTCAAAATACCTCAATCTAGTAGATGAAAGAGGTTGTCCCTGACTTTCCAGATGAGAAAATGCAGGCCAAGATCATGAAATACATTAGTGTAGTCCATTAACAGAGTCTCTGATGCAAATTTAGGTAGCAGTAATATAAAGCCCTTGCTATAAGCACCTCTCCTTTACTCCTCCTGCTCCCCACCCCTATGTGTGGACTCCTGAATAAGGCTCTTAATATGCCTACTCCCATACCTAATATATGAACTCTTCGTAAGGGAACTTCAAATGTTTACCCCAATGTTTCTCAAAGTGTGGTCCCTGGAACAGCAGCAGCAGCATCACCTAGGCCCTCATTAGAAATGCAAAATCTATGGTCCCTGCTCTACTGAATGGACATTTTGGTGGTGGGTCACAGCTATCTGTGTGTAACAAGGCCTTGCGGGTAATGCCCCTATAGTTTGAGGACTGAACTACACCCTATAGGTGCCCAATTTGTGTTAACCTACACGTGTGCATACTATCATGCTCATCAAATTGTCTATATTGAGGAATTTAAAAGAACATTACAGACACTATAAGAAGTAGTCAGTGTTATTATTGGCCTCATTGCAGCTTTTTTCTTGTTTTGTTGCTGTTGAGCAGAGATATTTAAGGAAAGTTGCATTTTTCTTTTAAGGAGTAAAACACTGCCTTAGTAAAGAGTACCAGCTTTGTACATATTATTAACATATTCTTTTGAAGAATAGTGAGAAGTAAAATTAAAAGAAGAACAGATTGAGAGGGAGGGAAAAATTAAAAAATCATGGACTGTCGAGCCATGTTGTTAACAAAAATCACTTTTAGATTTATTAAACCTGATGGCTAGGATGCTGGTAGAAAAACAGAACAAAGAAAAAGTTTCGTTTGATTTTTTGTTGTTCCTTTACCTGGTCATGAGTGTAGTTTGGATTAAGTGAAAACAAATGTGAATGGACATTTTTAAGAAAACAACTGAGTTGATAATGTCTTCATATGTTACAATGACAAAATACATTTCTCACTAATGTATTAAGTTCAACCTTTTGTACTCATAGTGGAAAGATCTTTGGTATTTTCCATAGGTGACCATTGACTTAATTCATAGTGTAATCCAGGTAGTCTTAGGTGGGTTACATAACTCTTTGCTTTCAATAGTTAGAAGATGAAAAGACATCCACATATCACAGTCATTGAGAAAGAAATGGGAAGTTCCTTGGAATTGAGACCTGTAGAGATCTGAGGCCTGCAGTATTGAAGGATACAGGCAAGGAGGTGAGCCAGTCGATATTTGCAGGAGTCCTGAAGAATTGAGTTTTCACTGTGAAGGTGACAATAGATCCTAGAGAATAAATATTGACTTCTCAGAAGGCAGGTAAAAAAAGATTCAAGAAGCGATCTGGGATAGCTGAACATTTTCCTTTAAAGCTAAGTATTCTTTACTACTTGTTTTCTCTAAAGGAGAAACAGTCTGCCTCATTGATAAATACTCATGTTATACCCTCATAATTCCTTCCACTTCTAGAAGAGCAACACTTTATTGACCTGAAAGTATGGTTGTCTATAACCTTCTGAGTGGGATCAAACAGCATTGTTTAAATTATCATCCTAAGTGGATTATTTGTTGTTGTTGCTTTATTTCTAAAGTAAAATTTCATAGAGTACTTCTGTTTATGAAGCTTATAAGAACAGACTTTTCTGATTACAGAATAGGGGAACAGCCTCCAGGAGCTCCATCCAGTTGCCCTAAATTCCCTTGCTATTCATTCGCTCTCATTCCTCCCGCGGATTAAGTTCTTCTCTGGAATTTTTGAGTTCAGGTCAGGTAAAATAGTTTGAAGACCACTTTTCTAGTTGAATCCAGGGTTACTCTGAGTACCTAAGTAATGATAATTCTTTATCAACTGTATACTATGTACATGCCACTTGGCTATGTGTAGAACCTTTACAATAGTCCTGCACTTTAGGGATCGATACTGCAATTGCATAGGTGAGGCAACTGAGTTTTAAGGAGCTTAAGAAACTTCCTTAAGGCCACACACCTGGATTTCTAAACTATATCTCTCTCCTTGACAGTCACCAGCAAAACATTGAATTACATCATCTCAAATGTTGTTTTTGGCAGTTAATATATGAAAATTGAATTTTAGGTCTGCACTGTCAATTTATCAAGAATTTCTAAGACTCATACCAAATTCATGTGAGGTACTGCCGAACTCTCTGGGGAGCATCACTGAGCAAGGGGTCATAGCCCTACAATTAAGATATTTATATTCTAGTTGGAGAGAAAGGAAAGACAGAAAGATTACAAGGAATTCTTGGCAAACTAGATCTAGAGAAATAGAGGAATTTGGAAGGAGAGAAAAACTATTCTGGACTAGCATGGACAGATTTAGTGGAGGAGATAGAAACTGACCTGTGCCAAAATTAAAGAGAAGAATAGTTCCGAGCATTTGTGTCCAGAAGCATATTGCTTGGGTTCTCATCCTTTGCCATTTACTAGCTGTGTGTCCCTGGGAAAACAATTTAATGTTCCTGGGCCTCAGTTCTCTTACCTTCAAAATTGTAAGGACCCACCTTATGACTGTGGCAAGGATTAAAGAAGGGAATGCCTGTGATGTGCTTAGTGCAGAAACGAACATAATGCAGTCAGTAAACACTTACTGTTCTGTAAAAGTTGTTATCCTCACAGTTGATGCTATAAAAGCAAGAAATAATCCGAAAGAGAGTTGGAACTTTCATCATTTGCAGAACCTGAGGAACTAAGAGCACAATTTGAAACCCATAGATACAGAAGTATAAGAAAGAAGGGCCACGATCCAGAGACTAGAGGCCCTGGCAGGATCCCAGACCCTAATTTTTTCATCACAGCCCTTACTTGGGGAAGTTGGTTCATATGCATGCTTTGAATTAACTTGTAAAAGAGGCACTGATGTCAAAACCAAACTACAGGTAAGGATATAGGGGCAGAGATTGAATGACACAGGCTGGGCATTGAATTCAATGCTTCTGTTTGGAGGTATGACTTTGGTCTGTGAAGAGGTAAAGGGTATTTATTGGTGTTTTCCCATAGTCCTGTTGCCATCACTTCTCTCCTGGCTGGATTTCTTAGGACTTCATGACAAGTGTTTGTGTATTTTGAGTCTGTGTGTACACAGACCTGAGGAGGCGCCAAGTATATCAAGGCTTTGGACAAATTACGAATAGATGGCTATTGACCATGCCTTTAAAACAGTAACTATTTTAAAAAGTACTATTTCAGACAAATGACAAAAGTAGATTGTATCTTAAGATGCAGCCTGGAAATTCAAGACTTGTGGTGTTCAATTTATGTGTCTTCTTTAATTGCCTTAAGGAAGAACCTGAATCTATGATCACCACATTCCTTCTGGGTAAAGTTGCTGGTGATGGCTATAACTTTTATAAGACTGTAAAAACTGGCCCCCTAGATGATTCAAGCTACTTCTGGCCAAATCGTTGACCAGATAGATAAAATTATATTGTATAATTTTATATCCTTAATTTATAGATAAAATCCTTTTATCTAAATTTTGAATTTACCAATTCCCAGTTTCCCTAAAACTATAGTGAACCAAGTTCTTGAAATTGCTCATATTCATTGCCTTTTATTGTCATTTAATTCTGCGAGGCAAAAATCTATCAATTTAAGTGCAATTTGTCTCTGACACACAACCAATAACAGTTATCCACGAAGCTTAAGCATATCATGAAACAGAGTGAGATACTGAAAAAAAAAAATGGGATTCTCACCAAGGTGAAATGGCCCAATCTATGTGGAGCCCAAAATGTAATACATGAAGTTTTGAGGCTACCAAATTATTAAAAGTTCAAAAGTAGAATTTCTGAAACGCTAAATATCTTCTGAGCTCAAATGGGAGTTGGAAGAGATCTTAGACATAAAAAAATCAACTCCCTTTGTCTATTAGTTTCACGACTAATAAAAACAGAAATGAGCTCTAGATGTTTTGGGACTCTGTTTAAATACATCAAGATACCTTAAAAGTCTCAGAAGCAAAAAGCGAGAAAAAGAGAGAATACTAAATGAAAGATGTAATCTTTTATTTACTCATTATCTGAATCTCCTGCTTGTGCTTTCTGTTTTTTCAATCAGAAAACCTTAGACCGTGGACAACAGTAAACAATGATAAAATCAGCAGAATATTTTTCTGTATAGACTGTTTTCCTTATAATTATTTGAATGCCTTTTAAAATTTTTCATAATTTTCTGATCATAAAAGTAATGTGTTTATAAAATACATACATGTAAAGGTTTTAAAAATCACTTATAACCCCACTCCCATAAAAGAATACTTTGACATTTTGGCCTTCCTTCTTTCTCTTCCTAAATATCTGAAAAGGGAAGACCATACTACTTCACTTTTTAATAATCATGTTCAGTTCTGAATATTGGTTGTTTGTTTATAGTTGGTAGGTGCTTTTGTTTTTCCTAAGGTTTTATTTTGGGTCAAAGTAGCTGGATTTTGTTTTCATTTTCCCTTTGAGCTTTCCACTTATTTGATAATATTAGAGTGCTTTTTCTTCTACTCATCTTCCAATTTTTTATCAATTCATTTTTGCTATTAAAAAATGGTTTCTTTTCCACTCTCGATGTGCATATTCTCATTGGTCCATGCAACTTAATAACTTGAATATTAATACTTTGTATTCATGTTTCATGAATACTTTGAATTGGAAGCTGTTATGCGTGCCCTTTGTTAACAGGGCTGATTAAATTGGAATAGCAAGTAGTGATGAGAGAATTGGTGTCTTTCTAAAGATATGTTCAACAGTAATACATGTCTGGTTGGTTGACTTGGCATGCCTTCACAGCATTCGAATTTTAGGTTTCTCCCAATTTTTGTGATGACAGTCTGGCATTCTGTTTTAGGACTTAGATGTTTCACTCAGTTGAATCACCAGTAGCTTAAAATTTATGGAATAATTATGTTGATTGATTTTAATTGCTCAGCAGAGCCATCTCAAAAAAAAAAAAAATTAAATGTTGGCAAGCTTGATTTATTTACGACTGTGTCATTAACGTCTCTGAGCATTAGTTAAATAGGCACTAGATTTCTCTTCCAGATGAGATCTTAAGGCATATAAATTCATGGCATTTGGGTGAGCATATTTGCACTGCTTCTCCTATAAACTGATTCTCAATTATTATTAATGTTTGAGAAAAATGTGTTAGTCCATGTGGTAAGCTACCCAGGAAAGTTTTCAAATTTTAAGATACATTTCATAAACTGACACTCATAGTACAGGTAAGCTGTCTTCTGATATAATCTCTTTGCCAAAGGTGTTCTTATAAAGTAAACCATTTTATAACCATTTAGAATATTCCTATGCCTTATCTGTAAGAAGTGTCCCTCTACTTAAACTCCTCAAGTGTAATTTAATCATACTTGACTTATATGTTGGGCTCGTAATTAAAAATTGGACCTTACTGTGTTCTCCATACCCTTTTCAGCATTCTTCAGGAATCATCTTTGGAAGTAGAATGATGGTATTGTAGCTGAGATCACTTCCTTGGCACCTAAAAAAAAAAAAGCTTAAAATGTTGTGTAGGAGACCCATGGCTAACAGCCTTTTGGGTATGACCATGGTGAAGCCGCCGTGAACTTTGACTTTAGTACTGGTATTTAAAACCTTATAAAACACATTTTATTTTTAATAACAGTATTAAGCTCATAGAGAATATTGATAGAAAAGTACTGATAGGGGTTATTGATAATATGGGAAGATTTATAATGTTTTTGGCCTTAAAATTTTCTAAATAAATGTGGCCATGAGATGTAATGGACAGTCAAAAAGGATTAAGGAAAGATTTCAGAAGATATGTTAAGAAATATAAACACAAAAGCAAATTTAGCTAGGTATATGAGGGACTGGAGAATGGGGGAGGCGGTGGTGGTGTGAGTCTAGGAAATACCAAAGCACATGGGTGTATCTACAAATAAAGGAAACAAAATACGAGTCATACATACAATGTCTGCTGTATATGGCATTTAATGAAACTCATACACAGTAGAATTTATCTTTCTGAAAAAAGTCAATTTGCTATAAAGGAATGTTAGAAAAAGAAAAATGAAGGAACTTTGACTATTTCTTTAGCATGAGGCTATTTTACTCTTCAGTCCCTCCCTCCATCCCTCCCTCCGTCCCTCCCTCCGTTCCTTCCTTCCTTCCTTCCTTCCTTCCTTCCTTCCTTCCTTCCTTCCTTCCTTCCTTCCTTCCTCACTGTCTCTTTTTCTCTTTCTTTCTTTCTCACTCTGTCGCCCAGGCTGGAGTACAGTGGCATGATCTCAGCTCACTGCAACCTCCATCTCACAGGTTAAAGCAATTCTCGTGCCTCAGCTTCTCAAGTAGCTGGGATCACAGGTGCCCATCACCATGCCCAGCTAATTTTTGTATTTTTTTGTAAAGACAAGATTTCTCCAGGTTGGCCAGGCTGATCTCTAACCCATGGCCTCAGGTGATCCACCCTCCTCGGCCTCCCAAAGTGCTAGGATTACAGGCATGAGCCACCATGCCTGGTCAGACTATTTGGTTCAATAGAATACATTATTTTAGTGTATATTAATTTAAAAATTCTTGTTAATTTTGGATTTATTTGAAATTTTAAATCCCAAGTAACTTATTATTGGCATAATTCTATCAGCTCTTGCTTTTATTTCTCTTGTGAGAAATCATAGTAGCTTTGGAACTCACTAGTAATTGTAAAAAGGCTCATTTTTTTTTTCTGTTAGTGCTAATATCTTCTACTTAGCATTTCAAGTGCTTCTTTAAAGAGTTAATGCACTTCATTATTTCACCTTGAAATGATTTTCAAGTATCTTAGCAAATTGTGAACAGAACGTCAAACTCGTTTGAATCACAGAAGCTTGCCAGCATTTAAAGACCTTTTAAAGAGGGGGTTATATATCACCATGAGAATTTTTTTTTTTAGTTCATGTACAATAAGTCTGTTGTACAACTTGAAGGATAAATTAGCATTTTCTACTCTGTACTTCGAAAGCATTATTAAATTCTTGGAAATAGTTTTAAAAGGAGGCACACATGATATATACAGTGACATAAGGAATTGGAATGATTTCCCAGCTTCCCTTACTCCAGTTCTTCCAGTACAAACTCTACTCACCTCCACAGACTGGGGAATAATGGCAAGAGGCATGGACTTTAAACTCAGGTATGAATGACATCTCTGTTGCTTGGGTATTTTTACCCTAAGTGAGTTATTTAACCCCTCTGAGTTTAAATTTCTAAAATCAAACACTATGAGATTTAATAACTGATATGCAGTATTAAATAGATACTTACTGGATGTCTATACTTTTCCTTTTTACAGAGCACAAGGTAGGTGAAAAAGAACAGACAGAAGGGATACAAACTGTGGAGGAGGCGAATCAAAACCACCTAAATGAATAGTGTTTTGTGTCCATTGGCTCTGTCATCCCTCCTTATCCAGACTGCCATTGGCCTGGCTCACTAGAACTTTCCCCTCTCCCTTGAAGGGTAACAATGGCGTCTAGTCTTTTTCCCCTTACATCTACCCTGGACGTGGATACTGAGTTAATCCTATTATTTTCTAACCTTTCTAAAGAGGTTTCTGTTTATATTGCTCACCTTGACTCCCCAAGCTGTGGTTTTAATCCCCATGGTTCTCCTAGGCAAGGGAGCATGGTGGCAGAAGCATGGTCAGCCAGTCTGGGTTGAAGACTGAATATACTTTGGGCCTTAACAAGCGGCTTAACTTCTCTAAGCTTCAGTTTCATCATTCATGAAATAGGGATAATAAGGTATATTTCACGGGTAAGGCTTACATCAGGTAATATATGTCAAATGCAGAGTGTCATTCTAGATAAAATATATAATCAATAAATGATGATTGTTATAATGGCTTCCTGTTCCAGGATAAACATTTTTAATTACATCATAACTTGAAAAACAGAGACTTCTAAGTTTTCCTGAACCTTTTCTTTTCTTTCTTTTTTTTTTCTGAGATGAAGTTTCACTCTTGTTGCCCAGGCTGGAGTGCAGTGGCACAATCTCAGTTCACTGCAACCTCCACCTCCTGGGTTCACGCAATTCTTCTGCATCAGCCTCCCGAGTGGCTGAGACTACAGGCACCTGCAACCACGCCTGGCTAATTTTTTGTATTTTTAGTAGAGACAGGGTTTCATTATGTTGGCCAGGCTAGTCTCGAACTCCTGACCTCAGTGATCCACATGCCTCGGCCTCCCAAAGTGCTGGGATTACAGGCGTGAGCCACCGCGCCCAGCCCACTGAGCCATTTCTATTTCGGTGCCTTTATGCAGGGGTTTCTTTCCATTTAATGCCTTCCGTGTAAAATTTCTTTTTACCCTATCTTTGACTATTATACTCACACCTACTTTCAGAAGTCCCATTCAACTTCCTCCTCCTTTTTTCTAGTTCCTTTATTATTTGTATCTCATTCTGAATAGTGGAAATTTCTTCACTAATTTGTCAGGTCTTTATAGGTGTAGACTATGCCTTAATTAACTTTTTCCACATTTCCACATTCCAGTTTTTCACATTTCTCAGGACACTTGTATTGAACCTAGAAGTTGGAGACAGTACTTAGGAAACGAAGAGTTCAATATGTGACAGGCCTTCAAGGATGTTGACTTCTTAGAAGCTAAAATGCTGATACCAAGGCATTCCTTCAACTAAACTATGAAGATTTCTTAGTGATGATATATTTGGAGTATTCATTACTATTTCATAAGGCTTTATAATACTCTTTTGCAGGGTTTCAAACAATCAGCAGGAAGTATCTGCCGAAACCATGATGTTTTATACACTTAAGTTTTGACACTGCTTTTCAAAGTTTCCCTCCATTACCTTGACAGTTAGCTAATTTAGAAAACTAATAATCTAAGCAAATTCATAAGCCTTTTTTTCTGACACATGAAAATGGAGGAGTAGCTGTGAAATAATTACTTCCTAAGCTTTGTTTTTATCTGATTCTACTAGTGACTCTGAAAATATTGTTGATGCATGAAATGATAGACTTGAAGTAAATTTTGATGGATGAGCTGAATTAACTTGCTAATGATATAAAACCTTTACTTGGAGTAGTATATAGCATGAAACAGGATTCACTAATATGGTTTCAACCTGCACTTGCCTATTTGATGCCCTTGCATAGGGAATAGTAAATTGTCAAGCCCGTGTCCCTTTACCTGAGCCCTATTAGCAGTTTCCGCATAATAAAAGCGATCATTGTCTTTATTAAAGGCCATCGACTTTTTTCCCTGTAATCTCAAAGAGAAATCACAGATTTATTTACTTTTTAAAAGACATTTTATCTTATTTTTAAATTTTGATCTATGTATTTATGCATTTTGGGGCCGGATTATGAGACTGACTAATTTTTGTATTTTTGGTACAGATGGGATTTCAACATGTTGCCAAGGCTGGTCTCAAACTCCTAGGCTCAAGCGATCCACTTGCCTCGGCCTCCCAAAGTGCTGGGATTATAGACATGAGCTGCAGCACCTGGCCCCCACATTTATTGTCATTGATCATTCTTAATGTATACTGTTTCATTCAAAGTTTTATTGAGCACCTACTATCTCTAAGCCCCCACCTGAGGCTCACCACTTGAGGTAGACTTCCTCTACTAGTTAACCCTAGAGCGCTAAGAATGTGCCCTATAAACATGTTCTTTAATTTGACTCAACAAAAAATTGCTTTTTAAATCTAAATTGTTATGCCTGAATATTTTTTGCTTTGTCCAGAAAATCACAGTCAGCTTTTTCCTTCTTAGAAATACCTGTGTTGCTGCTGTTGTTGTTCTGTCAAGTACCTCCAGATTCTATCTGGCAATATTTCTTCTTTCTTTTAAAGATAGAGATAATTAGCACTGATTAGCAAAGAGATATATGTACTAATAATCTTAACTAGGTAGTTGCAAAATCCAAAACATTGAATACTAGGGAAATTTGAGCTTCAGGCTGTTTCAGGTTGTTAAGGAAGAAGGCCAGAAGTTTTTTTCAACAAATAGAAAATCTAATACAAGCCTTTTGCTCAACATTTAAAATGAAGTTGAGTTTCTTAATACTGAGGTACCTTTTTAGCCATATTAGTAAATGCCAATTACCTTTTATTTTTATTTTTTAATAAAGAGTATGTAGTGTCCTGGTTATCCCTTTACATTCTTGGTTAACTGTAGTTACATTGATAAATATCTGAAACAATTCCTTTGGAGTTCCAGTTATTGGGAAGAAACTACTTGGAATTCTTCACAGGATGAGTGATGATCAAAGTTCCTACCTTGAACATTTTCTTGTTTTGAATAACAAATCTTCCACGGAGGGTGGTTAGACAGAACTCATTTGCAGTAAGTGTCTGTGTACCCAATCTTGGAAATAATTAGATTGCTTTGTAGCATAGTTTCACAAGCCTCACTCAGTATATGGATTCTTAAATAAACAATAAGAAAATGATATTATGAAGAAAGACAGCCCACATACAAATCCCCTAGTATAATAAAAAGTGATTAAAATCATTGTTCAAGAGAGGCAAGATTCTTAAGCATCTATGTATGAAGCTCTACTAAAATTTTATATTGTTACTAAATATCAGAACATGTTAAATAACATTGTTTGCTTTTGTTATTTTTTGTAGGTCATATAAGCTGGCAAAAAGCTTCTTTGGAAACAAAGAGGGCAAGACACTTTCTTGTCTTTGAGTACTGATTTAAGCTATGAGCTACATTCAGGAATTCTTATTAGGGTCATGTTACATCTTAAATGTGCTATAGTGTAGCAGCTTGCTAACAGTGTCAACTTACGTTGTTAGCCATTCACACCCGTTGATGCATGGCAAGCTAGACTCTCCTCAGCCAAGCTTCTCTATAGGCAACAGTTCTCATTAGAACAAGAAGTCTCTTTTCATCTCTTCATTTTATAAAGATGTTCATTACCGTCATTTATCAATCTATCCCTCCAATTTCTTGAGGCCCCTCTCCAAAGTGTTTCCCTTCATCTTGTAATCATTAAGTACAGCTTTATAAAATACATTATTATTATTTTTGTTTGCGATAAGAACACATACCAGAATATAGTATTGCTAACTGTGGGCACTATACTGTACAGTAGCTCTCTGGGACTTCTTCATTTTGTGTAACTGAAACTTATGTTCCCTTTAGCTGATACCTCTCCATCCTCCTTTCCCCCATCCACTGACAACTACCATTCCACTCTCCACTTCTGTGAGTGTGACAATTTTAGATTCATCATATAAGTAGTATCTTGTAAATAAGAGAGCAGGATGAGACTTTTGGAGGTTACGGATAGGTTTATGGCATAAATGTTGGTGATGGTTTCACAATTGTATACTTACTCCAGTCATCAAGTTGCATGTATTAGATATATACAACTTTTAGTATGTCAGTCTTACCTTAATAAAGTGGCTTTTAAAATACGCTAAATTTTGCCAAAGGTTTGATTGGAGTGTGGCATTCCCATTCTTTCTGGCTTTTGAATGGCTACATGTGAATAGCCCTCCACCTATTTTGAGTAATCTCAAAACCAAAATAGCTTTTTGGAGGAAAATCTTCCATTCCCTACTCTTTGAGTTTCTCATTTAAGGACTAGCAAAGCTTTAACTTTTCAAATGACTTCTGAGTAAGAAAATATTGAGCTTTCTTAGTATAATTTACCATCATTAACAATTTAGGGTTCATTGGCTTAAAATAATATTTTGCTTATCTCACAAAAGGATTTTACCTTCTAAATCATTTAACTCAATTCACCAGTGCTTGCTATATTGTCACTCTGTAATTCCTAATTTCTACAGTGTGGTAGTTATTTTTTCTGAAGGATATTGTCCTTCAAGAGGTGATCTGTTGTCAAATTCCAATTAATATTCAGATTGCCACAGGCTTTTTACTCTCACATTTGTTAAAGGGCATCATTAGATCTTGAGAGGGCATTAAAGAGCATTTGCTAGATGTAAAGAGTGCATACATCAATAACTTGACTTAGTAGGTTGAAAGGGGAAAAAGCAAAATGTAGAGTTAAAAGTACATAAACCTTATAAATACTGCCAAGCCAGTAACACCTGTTCAAGACATTAAAAGAAAATCTTTATAATATTGAGAATGTAAACCCTTAAAGCTTAGAAGTTCTAAGCTTCTGCATCTTGCAATTAAAAAAAAAAGAATACATGTTTAAAATATGAATATTAATCTGACATATTTCTGCTAGAGGAGATTATATTAATAATTTACCAGGATATTTTAAGTTAGTATTTTTTTGAGTGGGTACTTTTGGTATTTAACATTTACTAATACATAAGCATCTTGAAAACCATAATTTTATTTACAAGTATGAACTCTATAGTTAAATAAATTTTAAGGTAGCAATTAGTAAGGGTTAGAGACAAGATATAAAAACTCAGTAGGGAGTTGCGGTAGTTGAGGTGGATGTGGCCCCCCAGAAGCCCTACCTGCTGATGTTCACACCCTTGTATAATCCCTTTCCCTTGAGGATGGGCTGGACCTCATGACTTGCTTCTAATTTAGAGAATGCAGAAAAAGAGAAGGAAGAGCCAGATTACTGAAAATGGGCCAAACAATTAAGAATATCTTAAGGAGTATGTCTCATCAATGGAGAAAAGCTAAGCCAAAAACACCCTGGACAACGAAGCTCGTAATTTATTGGCATATAATTCCTGAGACCATATATCTGCCAAATAAAAGTACTGCAATTGGAAACACGTTAGAAATCACTTTATGGCAGTTATCCTGAATATATGATCAAAAAGTATTTGAGTGATTCTTAGATTTATTTCAGTTTCTAATGTTTGGAGACTGTAGCGAGATGATAATGAAGAAACAACTGAGGATTTCAGCTATGTTAATACAGTTGGAAAAATAGACAATCAGCTTTTAAGAAGAAATTCTACCACCATTTATTGAGTGCCTGTTTTCTACTATATATTGATAATACATGGTTCTAGGATTAAAATGAGACTACATTTTAATCAATAGAGTCAGTGGAAAAAAATAGTCATCATCTAATTTGAATTCTATATAACATGTATGATAAATGCCAAATCAGCTATGGCTGACTGGGTGACTGTGAGTCCAGCCCTAAATGTATGACATATTGACAGCAGGCTGAATGGTTTTCTAAAAATTCATTTTTATGGTTATCATCCTTCTTTAATATATGGAAGTTGAGCTTTGCATATAACATTTTAACATGATGATTCTCTAGATGTACTTTGGTCATTCTAGGTTTTTAAATGGACTACAAGTTCTAATTCCTAACTAATGCCCTTAAAGAGCTTTTGGGTACAAGCTCAATCAATACAACAGTAGAAAGACATTTTAATAAAAGGTTCTTAGCATTGGAAGTGTGAAAACTCATTACATTTCAGGAATTAGATTTTCTTTCTGAATATAATTGGAATGGAAATATTTTATTTGGCTGATGACAGCACTATAAACCAGCTGTGTAGTAGACTTTGACATCTATACTTACTACTAGATGATGTTTGTGCAGACCTTTAATTTGGCTTGAAATATAATCATGCCTAGATGTGTTTAACTAGGATCCTAATCTTTGAATCTACTATCCAATACTAAGAGTGTGAACGCTATGTGGCATTAAAAATTTAAACACACACACATCATCTAGACAAACTAGATAATAAAAATATTTAACTGGGAGCCCCACAGAGGGCTTTTGGTAGTTTAGATCTAGACTGGCTCTCTGTGTTCACCTTTTCTCTGGTTATCCCAGGGATTCAGGCTGCATTCTTCCTCTACTATTCATCCGTTCCAGGTTTTCACTCTGATATGTCAAGAGTGGACTACAATCTCTTCAGTTTCTTGTTTCCATCTCAGACGACAAGCACACAGGCCGTCTTCTTCTAGGATATTTCTACTAACCACTAAAGGAAAATGGGATACTAAAACAAAACAAAACAAAACAAAACAAAAACTGCCATTGGCAGGATGTCAAGGTATTAGAGTCATTCTGCTAACTCTATAGTTAGCAACATGCATTGAAAAATTATTTGAATGTCTTTCTCGGCATTTTGCTAGGCATTGAATATACAGAGATAAGAAACAGCTAGCCTTCAAAGACTTCACCATAGAATGTAAATAGAACAGCAATTACAGAGATTACAGTGATAAGGGCACAGCACAGCAATTACAGTGATAAGGGTACAATAGAAAAGAATAAAATATATGCTATCACAGGAGCACAGAAGGTGGGAAATGATTAATCTGTAGGCAGACGGGATAGGCATGCCAGGTAGAGGAATTAGCATGAGCAGAAACATAGAGGCAAGAAAGAACAGAATGAATTTTGGGATTTGAAGACCCCATGTTGAGCAATGAGGAACAGTGGGTAGGCATGAACTGCTAGATCACTGGTTCTCAAAATGTATTCCCCCAACTAGCAGCATCAGCATCACCTGGAAGTTTATCAGAAATGCAAATTATCAGACCCCACCCAGGACTCCTGATTCAAAATGGGTGATTTAACTAGCCTTTCAGGCACTTCTGATCCACACTAAAGTTGAAAAACCACTGTTCTAGATTATGTCACACCTATAGACTGAAGTTCTTATTTTAAAGCCAATAGATTGTAAACAGGAAAATGACGTGTTGGATTTGCTATTTTAAAATCAAAAGAGCTGTCTGAAAGCAACGTGGAGAATAAATTAGTGCACATGTGATGAGAGGTGAGAGAATGGGATGGAGGGTAGGGAATAAAACTGGATGATGCTTAATAGGCTGTTGCAGTAATTCAGGTGAAAATAATAGGGCATGAACTGAAGAGTTGTGATGGATAAGGATTTGAAAAATATTCAATAGCTAGTCATTTTCAGATTATGAAGAATGTTCTATGACCTATTTACTATAGTTCAACTGAATGTGGACTCATTGATCATCACTACCCCTCTTCCTATCTTTTGGCCCCACTTTTAGTGACGGCCACTGGAACCTTTTCTTTGAAGAACACTTAAAATGTAAGTGTTGCTCCCATACAAGTGATCAGTTTCATTTATAAACAAGATGAAACAGTTGTTTAGGTTTTTGTCTCTGGTATCTAGACACAATTATATCAGAGTATTTCCTCTGGCCTTGAATCAGAATTCCCTTTACAGTCTCTGATTTGAACAAAGTTACATGTATAGCAGGGAGGATTTTCCTTATGGTGTAAGCAATAATTTTATTATTTTTCTGACGAAAATAAAAACAAATAGGAAATTATTTACCAATTCTTCTAGTGATTCCACATTTGTGGTTCTTGCATTTATAGGTAAACATTTATTACATTTACTAATATGTATTTAGCACGTACTATAATGCAGCAACATAAGTGAAAATTATCTAATGCACACTTTAAATATATAATACCGGATTGGGATGATGATGAAATAGGATTCAAGAATCACTGTGTTCTCAACATCTGTTGAACTCTCTTATGCATCAGTCTCTTTGCTCAGTACTTTACATGCATAATTACTTAATCCTCAAAGCTCATACTAGTGTTTTTTATTTCAATAAAGATTTGAGATTAAAGAGGTTAACTAGCCTGTCACTCCTAATAAGGAGCTGAGACTGTTTGAGCTTCAGAACAGTGTGACAAAAAAGCAAAGAGAAATACTGTCCATTTTTCATAGATCGTTCTGAAAAAGAACTTCAAGACCATGTTAATACAGGTGCAGAGAGATATGAACTCTCACATATTCTTGGTGTGAATATAAGATGATATAGTTTTTCAGGAAAGCAACCAGGCTAGGTCTATCTAGACAGAAGCATAAAAGTGTCCATATTGCTTGATTTAGAAACCTCATTTCTAGGATTTCTAGGAAACTAGTCTGTGGAAATAATTTGAGATGCAACAAAGAAACATGCATTCTGATGTTTTTCAGAAATACTTGAAATGGAAGAAAGGGTTTGGATAGAAAGGAACACCCCAATATGAAAAATGAGGCCCTACATCAGTGGCATCATAGAACTACTTTAGGTGATTTCATAGAACTAGGTTCTCACTTTTCATGTTGGGGTGCTTCTGCCTATCCAAACCCTTGAGATCCAGGAAGACTTCGATGTGTATAATAGGGTCATTAAGTCAAGGATAAATCTGATGAATCTCCTTGAATCATCAACTTTAGTTGATGATTTGGGGTGAGGTTGATTTTATATTACACATAGATGTTGTATTAGTAGAATTAGGAAGTATATAAATGTTATGACAAAATGATGGACTTCAAAAAACTTTCTAACCACTTTGAGATATACTACTGCCAGACCTCCTAAAGGAATTTTCTCTCCTTTGCTATTAAGCGTGGCAGATACCTCAGATGGAAAATTTGACAGATGTGAATTTAAATGAATAAATGTTGTTATTAATAAAACAATAATATTTCCAAGGATTAAAAAGTAGAGTTATAAAAATAATACCTACGGAAGCCACAGAGTCATCAAACCCATTTGACAGATGAAGAAGCTGAGGGCTAGGGAAAGTCAGTGACTTATTCAAGGTGTTAAAAATGGTTCAGAGCATGACTATAACCACTACTTGGATCTCCATATACTCAGTACTTTGTTGAGCTGCCTCTGAATTCCTGAAAAACAGGTAGCATTACTAATACTATGTTAGATTATTTTCTCAGCAAATTAGCAATATTTTTCATGTCTGTGAATGATCGAGTAATTCAACTGGGATCAGTTAGGAGGCATCAGATTAACTGCAACAGTGAAAGCATGTTCAAAGCGTATACTCATGAAATCACATAGAATGGATGGTGGCTGAATATTTTGTTATTGTGAGGTTTTGCAATTTGGTCTTTATATTTATATATACTAAGTCTTGTAGAAGTCATCCTATTTGCTTGTTTTTCTCCTCTAAACACCTACGCCCTCTCCATGAATACTGAGTGGAAGCAATGGTTTTTTGGAGGAAAGAACCACAGCTTTCTGATTCCAAACCCAGTACAAGCCCTGGCTCTGCCAATTTCAATTCAACAAATATTTCTGCCACTCTAATCTAAGTCAGGTCAATTTATCTCTGTCCTCGTTTTGCTCAACCATGATATGTATGTGCTTAAAAGGGAAATTATTCATTTGAAACTCTCTACCCATCTAAATGCTGGCTCTAAGGAGTTTTGAGCTGGATAGATGAAGCCACTGGTCCAACTTGAACAAAGTTCTGCTTCAGATGTCTCTTTGTGTTTGGAGAGGCAGATGCTAACACGTAGAATGTTTTTATAAGAATATTCTTTTTTCTTTCTTATTGAAGAAAGAGCTCTTAGAAGAAATATTAATTTTATTAATACAACCAAATAATCCAACTTTTAAAAGCCAAGGCTATTTGCATTAGGTGTTGAGGCTTTATGTCAACATATGACACGAATGATAATTTGCAATTGATCTAGAAAATCACCAGTGAAAGATAAGATGATTAAGTCCAAATTAGCTGATGTAATGTTCTAAGCTAATCCAGTTAATCAGAAAGCAGGCACTTTTAAACCTCCCTTTGTGCTATGTAAATACAGTCTTTTGTAATACTAATTTAATTCCTTATTTACATAAGCTTGTAAATTTCTATTTGTTTCCACTGGCTAAATTTAAAAACAGAAATATACATACAGTAAAGAAATCAAAATGAATGAAATAGTCCTATGCCTTAATATACTTAAACAGTTAGCATAATTGAATGGTTTTCTTGAGACACTTGAACCTATAGGAATTAAATGAGAACTATATGTATTTCAGAGTTATTTTAGGATGGCATGAAACTTGAATAAATTTTGAATAAAAATTTGAATAAATATGCCACAATTATTATAAGTGACAAGTGTTAGACTGCACATCAAGTAGATAAAAGATTATTAGATCTTTTAATTATCTCAAAATGTGAGAAATGTGTTAAAATTGATTGTATATAAATTTCCTTGAACCAGTAATTAGTCTATTTCTCTTAAATTACCTATTATATCTTCATTTCTCCCTAAGAAATAGCTCCCATTTCCATTTACCTAGTAGTAGAATACTTTAACAAGGTTATATCCTATTAACTCATGAAAACAGAGCTTGAACACTAATTGTAGGTCATTACCCTGATCTTATTCCTATTACCACTCCCCTTGAATATTTAGAAAAATCATTTAATTGCTGTTTTTAAATTTTGCTCCAAAAAGGATTAGCAATTTTTTAATCTACTCATTTCCAAAATACAAAAAATATGCAGAAAAATTTTACTTTGTCAAGCATGGATTTTGACCACTTTCCAAATTCCAGGTGTTGTCTATATTTAAGATGATAATTTTAAAATCTGTTGTAATTAGTGGATTGTTTGTAATTGCCTTTTGGGCTTCCTTAAAGTAAGTCATCACTATTATCATAATAATATGTGACAAAACAATTATACTGCATATGATGACAGTTTTTCCATTTCTATTGCCAGAAAATATTTTTTAGCTATCGACTAAATTTTTTTAGCTGTTGACTAAATAGACACAACATACTATTACTTAATCTACTGCTCTGCTTTCAGAGAATAAATGAGTCAAGATTCTTCGCTTGGATTGATAGTGGTTCAACTGACAATTGTAGGAAATGCAATGGAATTTTAGTGAAGGAAAAAATTGAAATTGTTTGTCAGCATGTCAAGTTTCAGCTGCTCCTGAATTTTATTAGTAGTTGCCATTAGTTCAGAATTATCCTATAACCTTTGTTACAAATTTTATTTTGTTTTATTTTGTTTTGGGGGAGATCACCTAATATTAACTGAATAAATGAATAAATTGCATGATGTACTTATTCTTGATCAATGTTCTTTAACTGAACTGTGTTTTGAATTAACCTTTTAAAAGTACTTAGTTGAACTTTTATTATGGGAGTATATAAGTGAAAGGTAAGCAGAAAGAGTTGGTGAAACAAAAATTCTTAAATTAGGTAATATGTAGCTTACCAAATCATTTCTGTTTTGCCTGCAACTGCAAGGCCCTAGACATGCCCCTTATTGAGTGAGTTATGTGAAAACCAAGCTTTACTTTCTTGTACTTTTGTTTCACTTTATAAATACAAAATTTTACTTTTTATAGTTTATATTAAAATAGTTATTTTTTATGCTTTGTAACTATAAAATGATTTATGTTATTTAATGTTGTAACATTAATAGGCAAATTATTTATGACCTCTAAATGCTCCCTCTGATTTAAAATGCCCATCTCAAGTTCTCTCTGTTCTCAAACTTCTAGCCATTCTTAACTGCTCTTGTTGCTCCCTCCAAAACTTTGTCTTTTAATTTCCATTCAGAGCCTGCACCCATCTCCTCCAAATCCAGAGCTGCTCTTAAAGCAGAGAGGATTGTACTTGCACCGAAGAACTCAGCTGATATCATCAAAGGAACCCAGGGGACTTCAGAAGGACTACAATTAGATAAAATTCTATTTCTTTTTGTTATTGCTACTTCATCCCGTAAGGATGCAATGATAGCAAGGTTGGCAAAATAACTTTGATCAGGCAACCACTACTATTCCAAAGATAAAGAATGAAGTTATTGCTTTTGGCAATAAAAAGACCCATCACCTCCCAAGGCAATAGACATGAAGAGTAAAGAAATCCCCTAGGTATTAAAATAAATGCCCCCTCCAATAACTCCCTATTTACATACGCATGTTATAATAATTTTTAATTCTGGGGAAAAAAAATAAAAGTTGAAGGTAAAGAAAGAACTTTCTGCTTGCTCTTCTGCTGCAGGATCTGGGTAAGTTTCTCTACTATGAACCAGTCTGCCTGGGCAAGGTTTAGGAGGCATGCTTCACAGCCACAAGATTCAAAATTGGAGCTTTGACCCTGCCTAAGACCATGATGAACAGTTGTTCTTATTTGTGCCCTGTTTTACCTACTAGAATTCACATTCTATTAGAGAATGTATCATCATTTGCTCAATAAATAGTTAAATGAATGGTCCATTGTTAGAAAACTGAGGATTCCTTCCAAGAGTTTGAAATAAACCTCAGGAGAGCTAACCCAGAATTACAGGGACTGTAGATTTCAGGTTCTTAGGCATGGGCAAGCAACTTTGAATCAGATAGGAATGTACACCAGTTCATACTGTAGCTATTTTTTCTACTTAAAATTGTCTTACCTGTGCTTATACATTGATTGATTTTTTAATTTATTATTTGTTATTCTCTTTTTAGAGTTGGGGTCTTGCTCTGTCTCCCAGGTTGGAGTGCACTGGCAGAATTATAGCTCGCTGCACCCTTGAACTGGGCTCAAGCGATCCTTCCACCCCACTCTCTCAGGTCACTGGGATTACAAACCTGAGGCACAGCACTCAGCTCTATAGCTTTGATTTAGTCTTAGAGAAACACAGAAAAACTAGAATGCTTTCAAATCCATTGTTCTATTTTCTCTTGAAAGGACACATTTTTCTGCACAGTGTCTTCTAAATAGTTGATGATGAAAAAGAAAAAGGAACTCATTTTAAAAAATGGGTAACTATTGCCAGTATCTGTTAACTACTGGTAAAATTGCCTTTCAACAGAGAAAACTGAAAGTAGTATAAATGATAGTAGGGAAGTTTTAGGAAAATTAAATGTAGATGTGAACTGTGTCTGTTTGCCTCTCACTGCTATGGTGAGAATGGAGTTGCAGAGAACTGTAATTAACTGTCCAGAACAAATGGAGATAGCAAACATTGCCAGGCAGGCAAAAATGGTAATTACAAACTATAACTTACTCACTAGTTAATTGGAATAAGAACCTACATTTGAATCATCTTTCATGATTTAGTTCTACTCTAATGTGTTTGCTTTGTAAAGTCTAAAACCAGGATAGTTTCAGTAGACTTCAAAACAATGTGTGCTCTCAGTATTTTTCTATTAATGGTGTTTGTGACTTCGAAAATTTACAGGTTTTAGATTTATTCTGTTCATTTTATTATGCTATTTGTAATTAGTCATTTATCTAGAAGAATGAGCACATTATGGTTTGCTATTATTCTTGAAAAATCAGGCAAAATGATGCATTTTGTTAACCCTGTATCACTTTGTAAATGTATTGCCCATTTTTGCTAAAAGTCAGGCTCTTTCAGGAGGGAAGATGAAGATTTTGATGGAGAAAATTGTTTTTGTTAGTTTTACCAAATTAAAATTGTGTCCAAGTCCATGGGATGTACAAATGTAATATCTGAATCTTTTTTTTTTTTGAGACAGTCTTGCTCTGTCACCCAGGCTGGGGTGCAGTGGCACAATCTTGGCTCACTGCAACCTCTGCCTCTGGGGTTCAAGCAATTCTCCTGCCTCAACCTCCTGAGTGGCTGGGACTACAGGCGAGTGCCACCACACCCGGCTAATTTTTTGTATTTTTAGTAGAAATGGGTTTCACCATGTTGTTCAGGCTGGTCTTAGACTCCTGACCTCAAGTGATCTGCCCGCCTTGGCCTCCCAAAATGTTGAGATTGCAGGCGTGAGCCACCCGACCTGACCCTGAATCTTTCACAATGACTTTGAACTTGAATACTAGTATTAGGCTGATTTTTTCCTGTAGCCTCATTTCAGATTTGGATTAATTAATAAGGAAAGATATCATTCCATATAGTGCAAGAACTTCAAGGAAGGGTGCTATCACCTGGTTTATGAAAACAGCAAGTGGATGGGTCTCAAGTAATATTTAAAAATAGAAAATAGACTAATTTATATTTCTATTACCTCAGTTCCCAGAAGGGATATCACATTGACTAAGATATCAAATGCTTGTCACTTATTCTCTGAAACATGCTTTGCTTTTAAGAAACTTAAAACATTAATGCAAGACTTTGGTAACATTGTAAATGTGTCCTCAGTAAGGAGATAAATGTATATTCAGCTGAGTTAAGACAGCATACTTCGGCCAACATGAACTATAAAAGGAAAGTAATAGCTTTGTCTTAAAAGTGACGTAGGTATGATTGAGGGGATAGTTGTTATTTTGTCTACCCAGTGCAGAAGCCATATGGCCAATTTGATCAACTCTTAAAAATAAAGTAATAGAGACACAAGTTTTAAGCTGTTTTGTATAAATTAATGCTTGATATATTTTCAAGGTAGATATTAAGTACCTTGGATTTTTTTAACCAACATATTTAAGTGTGTACTGTAGAGTATCCAGTAAGCTCTGGTACATTACTCTTTGTTTGCTTATTTGTTTGATATATGAAATACACTGGTACAAAATTCAAGAATGAAGTGATGTTCTGCTCTTAGGATTGGTAATGCCATTCTATGTAAAGTTATTCTGCCTTGTCAGAATTCCATCTTATGACTAACTGAATGTATTTATTGTGTGGAAGAATAGAGAGGTTCATTTTAGTGTATCGGTGTTACCTTGTACAATTAGAGGCAAATAGCTGATTTACTTAGGAACTAAATCAGAGACACTTTGGGATGATGTGTTATTGGGTTGCAGACAGAAGAGTTCTGAGTTAGACTGTGTTAAACACACCAGCATGGGTTAATCTACAGAAGTTTGCAACCAACTCTACAGAGAACGAAAGACCTTCAGCCTCACTTTCAAGTAGAGAATTTTAGAATCACCCTTGGGCCATGTTCTGTTAATGGAAATGTGCACGGATCCAGCTGTCCCTTGGCAAAATTGAAAAGTAGATAACATTTAATCCCCTTTACTTCAAAGGGTATGACTTCTTTTCCCAAGGTGCTCACTGAGTCATTGTTGATCAGAAACACCTCAGGTTGAGACCATTACTGATGGCCATCTTCATCCAAATGGTCTGTTTTCTCAGGCCTTGTTTTCTGTAAGTGTCGTAATTAGTAATAATGCTCATAATTATAAATAATAATTCTGAGTGCTGTGTGTTTTGGATTAGTAAAACTCTGTTAAATTCTCACTGGTTCCCAGTTCTGGAATCACTTCGAAGCTATATTCTGAGTTGTCTTGTCATCACAAATTAATAGATGTAATCTAATCATTCTATGCACCATCTAAAAGTAGGAATTTTTGAAATGAAATGTAATTTAATATTTCCTTCATTCTCAACTGATTCCTGTTTATTTTAGCAAAATGACTTCAATAAGAAGTTAAATGGGCCTGTTGTCTTTTATCAGAATGAGCCATTTGCTTGTATTTGAAAACATGTACTTATGGAAAGATGATCTGAATGAGAGATCTGAGTTTTAGACCCACATACAGTACTAGCTAGTTGTGATAACTACATTAAGTCAATTCACCTTTCTGAACTTTAGTTTCATTACTGGGGTAAAATAAAGGGTTTTCTTTGATTATCAGTTTGCTTAAATTTACAACTAATTCTTACCTTAGAACTTTAGTTGACTTAACATAGTTATCTTTCCTCTTTCGATTTTCTTTCTTAACAACACTTGGACACTCAATACTTTTCCCATGAATCATCCATTCAATCACTTGATGAATACTGATTGAGCACCTACTATGTTTCAAGCACTGCATGAGATGCTAAGGTCACAACAGTGGAAAAAAATAAGTGGCCCTTCTGCAGCTTGTAGTCTAGTGGGAGAAAAAAAGATTAATGAAAAAAATCCGACTATTTAATGTGAAATTATAAATGTGATGCATGCTGCAATTAGAGAGTAGTGTGGTCGCATGATAATGAATACTGAGAAATTTTCAAAAAAGAAAGGTAATTGCTAAGGCAAGTGTCAACCAGTGAAGTGTCTGATGGATTTTGATATTTCTGACAAAGAGCAAATAGGAGCAAGGTGTGCAAATAGATTAGAGATCAGGTAGGAATCTTGTAAAGTGTCTGTTTTATGATCCTGTCTATTCTCTGCAGAATGTTGATTTAGTGTTTGGGACAAAATCTAACTCTCATGGGACTTATAATTTAGAGGAGCAATCTAGTTAACCCAAATTTGGTTATCCATGGCTTTCTGTGAGCTCTTTCAATTACATTTAGAAGAATAGTATGGAGGAAAATCCACAAATTCTGGGCATGGTTCCATCTGGATGTGTTTGTGTGTAGAGATTCTTTCTGGTGCCATATTAGTATCTACTAATATGTATTAGTAAGTATGGCTACCTGTCCTTATCTCTCAAGTCTGATTCTGTTCAGCATAGGTAAGCCTTTTTCTGAACCTCAAGGAGTGCTTTAAGCAGTGGGACGCTAGGAGTTTCTTGTTCATGGGATAATGCTAATCAGTTTAACAAATATTTGGAGAACCTATTTGGTGTCAAGAACTGTGCTGGCAATAAAGGCTATGTAGATGATTAAGGATATGTGAAGTTCATAATTTAGTAACTTCCTAATTTAATAAGCTCAAAGTCTAATTATTTAGCAACTTCCATTATGTCCTTGTATGTGGAATTTGAGAAAATACAGAAATACTTAGTCTTGGCTTTTAGAAATAATCACGGAAGAACAACATGGAGTAGTTATTTATAAAATAAGATTTAATTTCAAATGGAATAATCTAGCTATGTTTACATCTCTCAAGAAAAATAGAATTGTTCCCTTAGAAGTTTTAAAAGCAGGCACTATCTGCCAAAGTTTTACCACGGCTGAAATTTTTAACACTGAACTTAGTACTTTAAATTGGTGAAACTATGGGAGGTAATTCATATGTGTAATTAGCTAGACTTAGTCATTCCACAATGTATAGATACTTGGAAATATCACGTTGTACGTATAATTTTCTCTGTCAATTACGATGAGTGAAGGAATGAATGAATAAGTAGATAAATGGTGTCTGTAAGCCCTGAGTAAACAACACATAAGTGAAGCAAAAGCTAGTAAGTCTTTCTGTCCCTGGAAGTTTTGGCTGAATGAGTAAATCTCTTAAGTGGGTGAGGAAGTGCACTAAATCCGAATGTACTGAGGCTGACTTGGGTCTCCGTTCTCTGAATACTCTTCCTCTGCATTACAGCAGTAGATGGTTCTCTTACCTAATACTCTTTCTTCGTGTTTTTTCCCTAACCTTCTTTTGCTATCATTCCTTAAATCTATTTACCCTTACTCTGTCAGGAAAAAAAAAAAAAAAGCCAGCACATATACATAAGGAAAACATCTTCTTGCCCCCAGTAGTGTAGAACTGACCTGTCTTAGAGGAAACTAGTCATGACTCTGTTCTGTCAAGCTCTGACCTAAGAGGTAAAGTGAGTAGAATGTTAATGTATAATATTGAAACAACAGTTTTACATACTTTTTCAGGTAAGGAGGCCTTGGTTCCTGTAAGACAAACCAAAGAGACATAATTTAAGAACACTCTGTGAGATTCCTCTGGGAGTTGGGACAAGAGCTCTGAGTACATGAAGAAGGGGTCAGTGCTGTGGTCAAAGATACTTGGCCTTCTAGAAGAGACAGCTGTGCAACTCTATGAGTGTAGAAGAGAACTATAGGCATAGCCAATACTTGGCATTACCATAGGATCTGTCAGGATTAACTAGAAGGCACTCTCAAAGCCTTCCAGTAAAATAAACAAAACATCAGGAAGAAAATAAGTGTAAGAAAGATGTTATGAGAGGCACTCAGAGAAGGGAAAGATATTTTGCATATTATAATTGAGTTTTAAATCATCTAGTGGAATTACCCCTTAAGAGGAAATTTTATATCATGTAATTTTATCTAATTATCTACTTAAACATTGGGGCCAAATTCACTTATCCACAGCCTCTAATGTTCATTTTAAGTGTGAAAATAGGCAACAAAAAAGTAAGCATATGAGTACAAACTAAACAATTTCCCCCTAATATTTTGGTAGTACACATCACCATGGGCCAAGTGTGGTGGCTCAGGCCTGTAATCCCAGCACTTTGGAGGCTGAAGCAGGAGGATCGCTTGCAGCCAGGAGTTCGAGATCAGTGTACGCAACATAAACCCCATCTCTACAAAAATTTTAAAACTATTTTTTAAAACAATGAAACATTAGTTGGGCTTGTTGATATGTGCTTGTAGTCCAGCTACTCAGAGGCTGAGGCAGGAGAATCACTTGAACCCAGGAAGTCGAGGCTGCAGTGAGCCATGATCATGCCACTACATTCCAGCCCAAGTGACAGAGTGAAGACCTGTCTCTGAAATAAAAAGAAAAGAAAACAACAACAAGCAACAAACAAAAACATAATCTTGGGCACATGGAAGATCTCTCTTTCCTTCTAATTATATTCCTGCTCAAATATTATGTTAAGAATTCAATATTTATTTTTTTATTGTTCATGCAAGTGTTTTTTATTGTTCTAAGATTAGATGTATCCAAGTTTATTCTTTCTTCAGCATTTGCTTTTTCTTGACTTCATGTCAGAAATTAAATACATCTGCTTTCCTAGTAGCAGAGAGGATTTGAATGAAGATCGACATTTCTGGCTGTCCTTTCTGAATAATGTTTCCACTTGAACTTGGCAGTTTAACAAAACTTCCAATAAAGAGTGCCATAGAATAATTCACTTACTGTTTAAAGCTACCGTTTTAAAATCTCCTGCAACCACCTTTCTCCATATATGGTCTTCCCTGGATCATATTTTGTATTTGTGATCACTCTGATTGAAAATTAGTGTGCAGAAAATCTTGAGCTATTCAGTAAATACAGTTTAGTTACCAAAAACTTAGGTTCAGGTATCAGACATTAGATTCTAGTCCCAGTTTCTACCAATATCCAGGCGTGCTTAGAGCTTTTCACACACTGCATGAACCTTATATTGGGGCTGATAGTATTATATAGGGCCTGGTTATCTTTCAAGTGATCCCCACCTATCTCCCTGGGGGAGATCTCTGCATTTATTCTGTTGTTCTGGCTACCACAATCCCCTTTCTCTGTTTTGATTCAGCATTTCTTCCTTTACATTGGCTCACTTCATGTGGTCCTGGAGGAGCTATCAATTAAGGTGTTCTCATCCCCAAAGGGTAGGCACAGGACTCAAGCTTGGCCACTTGGATTCTCTTACTACTCAATTTGAATCTTAAAGTGACACACAAGAATGAAAACAATTGGAGCTGCGTTTTTCTTTAAAGTGATTGTCCATTGATTTATTAGGTTGATGCAAAAGTAATTGTGTTTTTTGCCATTATTTTAGTGGCAAAAAAGACAGGACCCAGGGAAGTTTTGAGCGCTACGTTTCATATTAGGTTGGTTCAAAAGTAATTGTACCAACCTAATAAAATATTTAGCACTCAGACCTTCCCTGGTTCCTGTCTTTATGTAGCCACATTGTTCAGTTTCCCCGTGATTCTGAATCATGCAGTATCCTTCCAACAAATCCCTTTTATTTTTGCTTAATATGGAATCATATTCAGGTTTGCCTAATTTCTGTTGTTTATAACCGAAGGATTATAGCAGTATTGGGGGCCCACTAGACTGGAATTATTTCTAATCTTTAAAATAGGTTGATTGTTTTGTTTGGTTAAGGGAACAATTAGATAAATTATATTTCTGAGATCTCTGAATCTGACTTTGCAGTTAAAGTGCTTGGACTGAATCTAGATCATAATTTCGAAGTTCAGGGAGAAGGAGGTTTCTGCGGGTATCTGCTGGATACTTCTCATCTTGGGTAGGCTATACAACCTGCTGGATGGATTCCTGTAGAACATCTTCCACTGTAGCTGGCATGTGTCTTGTCTAATGGGAGTGCTATGCTGACATCGAAGCTCTCTCCATCTGTGCTTCTCCATGAATCTCTGCTTTGTTTATTTCTATTGTACCAGCCATGTTTGTGCTGGCTCCTTGTCCGTTTCCCAATTTAGTGAAATTTTCAGGATAGCTTACATAGTATTTGTTATTTGGCAAAAGGGCTTGGCATTCCTTTAGAACTGATGTTATTAACACTTTGGCAAAACTCCCTTTCTTTATTCAAGAGGGCAGAACAGAGTACTCTTTATGTGCAAGCAAATTCACCCAACTTTAGTTTCTTTTTTTTTTTTTTTTTTTGTCAGTTTTGGCTCTTCTCAAGCATCTATACAAAGTTGTATCTTGACCAAATATGGGCACAGATGTTCTTTTACTGTACAGCAAAACTGCTCATCATGAGTAAGAAGGTATCTGTGGGTAGGTTGTGTAGGTCCATGAATTCTTTGTGATTTCATGCAGCATTTGATGTGGCATATACTTTTATAAAAAGAGTCAGATATTATGAGATTTTCAATGTTTAATAAATAACAATAATTTAAACCACAAATAAACAAAAAATTACTTACAAACTTGACTTTTCTATTAGGCTGTGGGATATTTAATGTCTGAATCCGTATTAGGAATGAATGAATCTCTATCCAGGCCTGAGGTCATTCCAAATTTGTTAGAATAGAAGTGGGCAGCCATATTCCAAGGAATAACATGCTGGATCTCTGTTATGCCACCAATTTAAATACATGCCAGGGAGGTGTAGAAAAGTTTCCTAGGGCACTCAGAATAATCCTATCCCTGGTGTCACTCAACTGCCTTTGGAGGCATTGGAACATAGGTTCTTGTGCTCAGTTTCATCAAGTGCCAGCTCTGAGGAGCACAAATTGCTATCTGAACACATCTAGGTTATATATGAAAATAACATTTTTCTTTCATTAGAGAGCTGTATCTTGAGCTGTTTGCTGATACAAGGAATGAATCTATGTTTATTTACCTACATTCTTTTGTACCAGTTCCCTAGGATTCAGAAAATGTACAGGATTTGAAGTTAGAAGAACTAAAATCAATTTAAGCTTCACTAATTTAATAGTGGTGTAACCTTGGGTGAAACATATAAGCACTCTGAGCTTTAATTCCTTAGTCTGTGAAATGGGGATAATGATGCTATCCAAATCCCACAGTTACTCTGATCATCAAATAAAATCATGCATATTATAAAATGTCTTTTCGGGTTATTACCAGCAGATGGTATATCATGCATTTTGAAATGATTAGTCAAGTCTAGAGGTCAGCGTTGAATTATGAATCTAAGTCCTTCTCCTTCTTGAATGAACAAACTAAATTACAATGCCAGGTTTGCTGATTATCAGATCCTGATGCTTGGCTCCTAAATCAGGCTATATGCATATTCCTGTAAGGCTATATGCATATTCCTGTTTTTCGAAGATGAGTGCATTTGAAATCCAATAACTGGAAATTTTCTTCTGAGACAGAAATGGATTTTTAGGGTAAGAAAGGTCACATTTCACTTCATTTTTAAATTTTAATCTCAATTTCTGAAGTCCCTAACTTCTAACAAATCATCATGTAGGTCATACTCTATCCTTCTTTAAAGGAGGAGGGAAAGTGTGCAGTTAGCCATCTTGAATGTATCAAGTCCTGTAATATGCTCAGCACTTTTCCTGAGTGCTCTCACTATATCCTGACTCTGCCACCACCATCTCTTTCCAATGTTTGTTCCCATGGAACCCTCCTATTTTATTTATTTCAGTTCTTTCCTTTTATATGTAAAACAAAGAAGATGAAGGAAACATTTTCTTATAAATTAAAGACAAAATACCTCCCCTGTAGCCCACATATCTGTAAGAGTTCAATTAAATCCTAGGTGACAACTCTTCAAAGAAAACCCCATTGAAGAGCATTGTTTGCGTGTTTTGTGTAAAATGCTAGTTTGTTTGTAGAATGTCCTCAAGAGAGCTGCACTGTCATCCCTGTCTTATTGCAATGGAGCTGTAGGAGCTTAACCTCTTCAAATTGCACTGACCTTCTCTATAACAGAACATTGGCCTAAGCCAGGTCTGTATCCTTAGCCAGCCTTTGAATCATCAAATTTTGGGCCTTTGCCTACATGTAACTGTTGTGAAAGCAATACATATGCACCTGGCTTATCAGCTGAGACCTCAATCAGTCCTCTAATTCTTTAACCTCTTCTCTTTGCATCTAGGTAAAAATAAAAAGGTAGGAATGTTTGTAGAGTACTTGAAAGAGCTTTATTTTTCTTTACAGTGTTAATGGTAAAATAGTAGTTAAAAAATAGGAAATCTTGAAAGAGCTTTATTTTTCTTTACAATATTGATGGTAAAATAGTAGTTAAACAATAGAAAATCTTGAAAGAGCGTTATTTTTCTTTGCAGTGTTGATGGTGAAATAGTAGTTAAACAATAGAAAATCAGTTATTTGAAAACGCTTGAGAATTTTAAACAAATAATTCAGAATTTAGAATTGATATTTCACAGTCCGTTTACCAAAAATATTACTGAGTGAATCCACTATTGTTTGATTACCAAAAGAAAGAACAAAAGTAAGACAGAAAGATTACAGATTCTTTATTTAGCAAAGCTTAATTCTTGGGATAATGACTGCTTTGTTATAAAGTGGAGCCCTGTTAGGATAAAAAAGAGGTGCCTTTAATTATTTCAGGGCCTCGTAACACAAAACATGGAAATTGCCTTAGCTATTCCATTCTTATTTTGCTCCCTAGATTTTAAAGTTGCAAAGAATCTGATTAACTGCCACAGACCTCTTGACACATCAAGCATATGGAAAGAATTCAGGTTTGTCAAAGATCAGATGGTTGTAGATATGTGGCATTATTTCTGAGGGCTCTGTTCTATTCCATTGGTATATATCTCTGTTTTGGTACCAGTACCATGCTATTTTGGTTACTGTAGCCTTGTAGTATAGTTTGAAGTCAGCTAGCGAGATGCCTCCAGCTTTGCTCTTTTGGCTTAGGATTGACTTGGCAATGCGGGCTCTTTTTTGGTTCCATATGAACTTTAAAGTAGTTTTTTCCAATTCTGTGAAGAAAGTCATTGGTAGCTTGATGGAGATGGCATTGAATCTATAAATTACCTTGGGCAGTATGGCCATTTTCACGATATTGATTCTTCCTATCCATGAGCATGGAATGTTCTTCCATTTGTTTGTATCCTCTTTGATTTCATTGAGCAGTGGTTTGTAGTTCTCCTTGAAGAGGTCCTTCACATCCCTTGTAAGTTGGATTCCTAGGTATTTTATTCTCTTTGAAGCAATTGTGAATGGGAGTTCACTCATGATTTGGCTCTCTGTTTCTCTGTTATTGGTGTATAAGAATCTTGTGATTTTTGCAAATTGATTCTGTATCCTGAGACTTTGCTGAAGTTGCTAATCACCTTAAGGAGATTTTGGGCTGAGACAATGGGGTTTTCTAGATATACAATCACGTCATCTGCAAACAGGGACAATTTGACTTCCTCTTTTCCTAATTGAATACCCTTTATTTCCTTCTCCTGCCTGATTGCCCTGGCCAGAATGTCCAACACTATGTTGAGTAGGAGTGGTGAGAGAGGGCATCCTTGTCTTGTGCCAGTTTTCAGAGGGAATGCTTCCAGTTTTTGCCCATTCAGTATGATATTAGCTGTGGGTTTGTCATAGATAGCTCTTATTATTTTGAGATACATCCCATCAATACCTAATTTATGGAGAGTTATTAGCATGAAGGGCTGTTGAATTTTGTCAAAGGCCTTTTCTGCATCTATTGAGATGATCATGTGGTTTTTGTCTTTGGTTCTGTTCATATGCTGGATTATGTTTATTGATTTGCATATGTTGAACCAGCCTTGCATCCCAGGGATGAAGCCCACTTGATCATGATGGATAAGCTTTTTGATGTGCTGCTAGATTCGGTTTGCCAGTATTTTATTGAGGATTTTTGCATCCATGTCCATCAGGGATATTAGTCTAAAATTCTCTTTTTTTGTTATGTCTCTGCCAGGCTTTGGTATCAGGATGATGCTGGCCTCATAAAATGAGTTAGGGAGGATTCCATCTTTTTCTATTGATTGGAGTAGTTTCAGAAGGAATGGTACCAGCTCCTCCTTGTACCTCTGGTAGAATTTGGCATGAATCCATCTGGTCCTGGACTTTTTTTGGTTGGTAAGCTATTAATTATTGCCTCAATTTCAGAGCCTGTTATTGGTCTATTCAGAGATTCAACTTCTTCCTGGTTTAGTCTTGGGAGGGTGTATGTGTCGAGGAATTTATCCATTTCTCTAGATTTTCTAGTTTATTTGCATAGAAGTGTTTATAGTATTCTCTGATGGTAGTTCACATTTCTGTGGGATCAGTGGTGATATCCCCTTTATCACTTTTTATTGAATCTATTTGATTCTTCTCTCTTTTCTTCTTTATTAGTCTTGCTAGCGGTCTATCAATTTTGTTGGTCTTTTCAAAAAACCAGCTCCTGGATTCATTGATTTTTTGAAGGGTTTTTTGTGTCTCTATTTCTTTCAGTTCTGCTCTGATCTTAGTTATTTCTTGCCTTCTGCTAGCTTTTGAATGTGACAAACCTGACAAAAATAAGAAGTGGGGAAAGGATTCCCTATTTAATAAATGGTGCTGGGAAAACTGGCTAGCCATATGTAGAAAACTGAAACTGGATCCCTTCCTTACACCTTATACAAAAATTAATTCAAGATGGACTAAAGACTTAAATGTTAGACCTAAAACCATAAAAACCCTAGAAGAAAACCTAGGCAATACCATTCAGGACATAGGCATGGGCAAGGACTTCATGTCTAAAACACCAAAAGCAATGGCAACAAAAGCCAAAATTGACAAATGGGATCTAATTAAACTAAAGAGCTTCTGCACAGCAAAAGAACCTACCATCAGAGTGAACAGGCAACCTACAGAATGGGAGAAAATTTTTGCCATCTACCATCTGACAAATCCAGAATCTACAATGAACTTCAAACCGATTTACAAGAAAAAAACAACCCCATCAACAAGTGGGCAAAGGATCTGAACAGACACTTCTCGAAAGAAGACATTAAGACATTTATGCAGCCAACAGACACATGAAAAAATGCTCATCATCACTGGCCATCAGAGAAATGCAAATCAAAACCACAATGAGATGCCATCTCACACCAGTTAGAATGGTGATCATTAACAAATCAGGCAACAACAGGTACTGGAGAGGATGTGGAGAAATAGGAACACTTTTACACTGTTGGTGGGACTGTAAACTAGTTCAACCATTGTGGAAGTCAGTGTGGCGATTCCTCAGGGATCTAGAACTAGAAATACCATTTGATCCAGCCATCCCATTACTGGGTATATACCCAAAAGATTATGAATCATGCTGCTGTAAAGACACATGCACACGTATGTTTATTGTGGCACTATTCACAATAGCAAAGACTTGGAACCAACCCAAATGTCCAACAACGATAGACAGGATTAAGAAAATGTGGCACATATACACCATGGAATACTATGCAGCCATAAAAAATGATGAGTTGATGTCCTTTGTAGGGACATGGATGAAGCTGGAAACCATCATTCTCAGCAAACTATTGCAAGGACAAAAAACCAAACACCGCATGTTCTCACTCATAGGTGGGAATTGAACAATAAGGATGCATGGATACAGGAAGGGGAACATCACACACCTGTGCCTGTTGTGGGGTACGGGGAGTGGGGAGGGATAGCATTAGGAGATATACCTAATGTTAAATGAGTTAATGGGTGCAGCACACCAACATGGCACATGTATACATTTGTAACAAACCTGCACGTTGTGCACATGTACCCTAAAACTTAAAGTATAAATAAATAAATAATAAAAAAAGAATTCAGAACAGGGTGAAAAAGATATGTCAGGTCTTTTTCTATTCACAAAGCAGTTAGCTAAATGAGCTATCTGAAGAAAACGTGTATGGGAATTTGTGCTTGTATTCTTGCTTGTAATTCTGCTTGTGTGTATAACTCAATAATCTTAGCTTGCTATAAAATTATTTCATATTTGGTTGGCTTGCTTTGTATCATGAGTACAGTATTTCAGAGATGGAAAGTCCTTAGTTGCAGTTAAAGATTTTGTAAGTACCACTCCCTAGGACACTGATTAAACTTTTACACTAGGTTTGTTAACGAGATCATCCTTCTGCGGGTCATGAGTGACCTGGTTGAGAGAAAAGAGCTGACTCAGTACAAATCCACTTCCCACCCCAGTACTCTCCACACAGTGAAGATGACTGGAATAGCCAAACTGATGTCGGATGGAGCACTTTGGAAGAGGAAGGCTAGAGCTCTTTCAATTACACCATCGAAGATGTTCTCCCTGACCATTAAATGCTTTTCACAGTTTCCATGTCTATAGCTTACAGTCTATTCTGTTTTTCCAATAATGAACTCTTCTTTCTGTTTTAGGAAATACAAAGGTAAACAGTTAAACATGTGTAATTTTTTTTAAACTTAAATAACTCCATGTCTAAAACAAGTAATTGTGAATATACTGTTGAGAGACAGCAATTTAATGATTAAGTGTATGGTCTGTGGAGTCTGATAGCCCAGATTCAAGTCCTAGCTTTGTCATTTACTGTGTGATCTTATGTTACCCCATCTGTAAAATGCAGATGACTTATAGATACCCCATGGAGCTAGAACAAGGATTAAATGAGATAGTACATGTAAAGCATTTAAACAGGACCTGGCAAAGTGTTAATGCTCAAGAACGGTAGTTATTGATATTGTCAGTATAAATGTATCACAAGAAGTGCAATTGCCACATAATATACCTATTTATCATTAGGTTTTACTTTCTATGTGAAAGAATATACACATGGTCTGCCTTAGTAATTAGGAACTTTCATGATATTTTTAAAAATAACTACTGTTACTTAACCTGGAAAGAACCCTGGGTAAGGGTGTGGCTATGCCATGCATTAATGAGAAACTATCAAGGAATATGTGCAGCTTTCTATTAATTTTAATGGCATAGATATATAAAATTAGCAGATTGCCTTGGAATATCTTTTAAAGCAGTCACTTTTATCTTGTGAGAATGACTTTTTAAAAAAGCCTTAAATCTTTGCCACAGCCAGATAATCTAATCACTCTTGTGGATGTGGCCAACAGACATAAATTTTTCTCATAATAGATCTTTCTTAAATGGCAGAAAACTGTCTCAGTACTTCCATACTGCTATTATTTTAGCTCCCTTCATTTCCATCCAATTCTGTTCTGTTCATTCAATGCGATTGAAAAGCATTGACATTTGTTCTTACAGATCTCTTTACCCAAACTGACCAAATTAGAAGGCATTTAATCTACCTTGTATAAAAGTGGAAGCAATAGAAGGGGGAAATGAGTTGTTTTTAAATCCCATTTTATTATTACATTATTACAACGGTATTGCTATTAGCTATATTGATCACAGCTAACTTCATGGCTGTGTGTTGACCACAAAATGTAATCTAAAGGGCATTTCAGATTTCAAATGACTTTCTAGAGTATCTGAGTTAAAATTGTTAACCCTACATGACAAGTGCTATTATTTCAGTGCCAGCCAAATATAAAAGAACATTAATATTCATTAGTAATGTTACAGCTGGTGACTCCTTAACAACATTGTAATGATTTGAATAGTTATTTCAAACAGTGTGTTGGAATATACACACAATAAGCGCTGATTGACACAATGCATTAAAAAACAACCCAGTAATGTCAAGGAAAAAAATTAATATGTATGCCTGTATATTAGGCTAAGTAAATAAATGCTTTAGAAATACACTTCAGCTGATAAGACCTACCACTATGCAAGGAATGACTAATTTTTGGATGTGTTACATGGGGGAATCATCATGGTAAATATCTGAAACACAAATTCAAGTCTCAATTTTATCACTTAAGTTCAATATCACTGTTTTCATTTCTACAAATTAAGCTTTGTGTCATAAATGTATCTGTAGAGGTAGTGGTGAGGACAAAAATAGGACAAATTTAATGAAAAGGGGTTGGTAGCAGAGGTTATAAAATAGCACTAATATCTCTTTTTAATTTTTTCATTCATATGTAGAGATGGGGTCTCACTCTGTTGAGCAAGCTAGTCTCAAACTTTGGGGCTTAAGCAATCCTCCTGCCTCAGCCTCCCAAAAGGCTGGATTACAGGCAGAAGCCTAGCCAACAGTAATATCTTCTGAGTACCTAATATGGTCCACATACAATGTTGGGGTTTTGTATATGCTGTATCATCTCATTAGGGAGGTGGCTTCATCTTCATTTTATAGATGAGTAAACCAAAGGCAAAACAATGTGAAATCCTAGTGTTAGGATTAACGTCCAAGTCTGGATATCCTTTGAAATATAACAAGATGCTTCTGGAGTTTGTTCAAGATGATGCACTGTGGTGAGTGTTATTGGGGTTGAAGTTGGGTGGGAGACCTAGAACCCACTTTTAAGGAATTTCTCATCTCACTGAGATAATAAGACTGAGATGCAGGAAGCATTTAATATGGAGGTCCATAGATCAATTGACAGCATAATAAGAGCATTTATCATTTGTGTTCTGAAAAAGTTAAGTTATACCAACCTCCCTTTCCTTTCACTGCTTTTTTGTAAACGTGATCCATAAGGAAGAAAAATTGACCTTTCCTCATTCTATTTTTTTAGGAATTTACCAATAATATTATTTTAATTTTTGATTGGCAAATATAGTATATATTTACCTGTACAACATAATGTTTTTATATGTATATGCATAGTGAAATGATTCGTTTGAACTAATTAAATATGTATAACTTCATATTTCTACCTTTTCCTTGGTGATGAGAACTTTTAAAATCTCTCTTAACAAATTTCAAAATACAATGCATTACAGATATTGTGGATTTGGTTCCAGACCATTGCAATGAAGTGAGTCATATGAAATGTTGCTTTCTCAGCACATAATGAAAGTTATGTTTATACTTACCAAAAGTATTATAGGTTCTTAACTTTTAAAGTATAATTTTCTTGACTTTCTAAACAGGTCTACAATTTTAATTATTTTCTTCAAGAAATGATCTGAATTATCAAATTTTGAGAATATTGTACATTTTTAAATAAAACTAATTTTGTATTTCCTATATGATTAGGGAAATCACTAGTAAATAATCATTGCATATGTATATACACTAGAATACTAATGAAAAAATCAGTTAAATGTTATACACCTTTCCCTGCATTGTACTTTTTTTTTTTTTTTTGAGACAGAGTCTCGCTCTGTTGCCCAAGCTGGAGTGCAGTGGTGCGATCTCGGCTCACTGCAACCTCTGCCTCCCAGGTTCAAGCAATTCCCCTGCCTCAGTCTCCCAAGTAGCTGGGACTACAGGCGGCCACCACCATGCCAGCTGATTTTTTTTTTTGTATTTTTAGTAGAGATGGGGTTTCACCATGTTGGCCAGGCTGGTCTTGAACTTTTGACCTTGTGATCTGCCCACCTCAGCCTCCCAAAGTGCTGGGATTACAGGCATGAGCCACTGCACCTGGCCTGTATTGTACTATTTGCAACAGAAATTTTTAAGTGTTTTGTTATATAGTTTAAAAATGAGCTGAAATATACTATTTAGTATACAATAATGCAATCCTTGGACACAAGATGTTGCTAGACTCCTGTAACATTTACGACATTCACTCTTCTTGGATAAAATAAGGCTTGTTGCCAGGGATCAGGCCTGAATGCATCATCAAATGTACACCAAGATTCAGGAAATTTATGAAACACCCAGCTAATTTCACTGGATTTTACTGATCAAAAACACAACTTAAAGGAAAGACTGACACATTAGACTACATTAAAATTAAGGACTTCTATTATCAGAAGTCACAATTAAAATGAAGGTACAACGCACAGATTGGAAGGAGCTATTTGAGTGTCTTACTTCCCACAAAGGATCATATACAGAATATTTAATGAAACCCTGCAAGTTGGTATATGAAAATGATAATCTGATACAAATGAACAATAAACTTGAGTAAATACTCATAAAAAAAGAATATCCAGATGCTCAGTTAACATATGAAGTGTGGGTTAACCTTATTAGTCATAGTGGAAATGTATATTAAACTTATAATGAAATATCAGTAACATTACAATGGTTAAAATGAGAAAGACTGGCTCTACCAACTGCTGGTGAGTATATGGAGCCACTGGAACTCACATCCATTGCTTGGGGGAATGTAAATTGTTACCCTCTCTTTTATAAGCCATTTGGCAGTATCTATTAAAGCTGAACACATACCAACAGAAATGCATATAAGTAGCAATGATCATAGTCAAGAATATTCAAAGCATATCTGTTTATAATAGTCATAAAGTAGAAACAATTCAAATCATTGATGGCTGAATATATAAATTAACTGCGGTGTATTCATACACTGAAATACTGCACAGCAATGAAAATAAGCAAATTGCTATGCATGACAACTCAAATGAACTAAAAAATATGATATTGAGCAAAACTGTCAGTCATAAAATAGTATATGTCATGTGATTCCACTTATATAAAGTACCAACATTGGCAAAACTATAATCCAGTAGTCAGAATAGGAGTTATTTTCTTTGGGAAAGATGGTGGTGGTAGGACTGTGAGGGGACACAGAGAGTACTTCTCTCATTCTAATTAATTTTTATTTCTTGGTCTGGGTTGTGGTTATACTAGTATGTTCACTATCTGAAAATTTCTTGAGCTTTATACTTAAATGTGTACCCTTTGTGTGAATGACCTGCTTTTAAAAAGTCCTTATTAAAAAAACAATTGATCACAAAAAGAATAAAAATAATAAAAGTAAGGCTGTGACTCCAGGGTCACCATCTAAGTAAGATATTGATTAGCCTCCCTGTAGTTCAAAGAAGGGCAGGGAGTTTATTCCAAGCTTAAAGGCAAAGCATGGTAAATATGCTTCTGAAAAGCCATATTGTGGCTTCCAAAGACTTGAAATCAGTCTGAATCTGTAGAATATCAAATTATGTGGCAAGGTGCAAGTGCTGATGCCACAGCTGCGAGGCATGTACTGAAGTCAATAAGGAGAAGGGTGACCTGCTTTAACAGATTTTAAATCTAGATGAATCTGGACTGTTTCAGGAAGGGATGGTCAAGAGTTGTACATCAAGAAGGTGATGAGTGTTTCCAGGTTTTCAGTCTTCAGAAGACTGACTCAAACTTTTATTGCTGGGAATTTATCCAAAGACTTAAGTCTAGGCACTGCAGACTCCTACATAAATCTGAGTTTCTCAACCTCAGCTCTATGAACATTCTGGGCCAGATAATTCTTTGCTGTGAGAGGCTGTCCTGTGCATGGTGGGATGTTTAGCAGCATCCCTGACCTCTACCCAACAGATGTCAGTAGTATCCTTCCCCCAGTTGTGACAACTAAAGTTGTCTCTAGATATTGGCAAATGTTTCCTGGGGAGTAAAACTGATACCCTGCCTCCCATGAGAACAGCTGGAATAAATCGATTTATGTAAATAAGTAAAATAAATAATTTTATGTTTATACTCAATTATATATATTTTATAAAGTCATATAAAGTATTTAGGTTACATTAACGACCAAGAAAGACAAAATAGGGAATCAGCAGTTTTATTTTGTTCACAAGTCATTCACAGACAATACCATTTATAGTACTAACACCCTTACTTATTACTAATAGACCTAAATTATTCTCAAATTTTAGGTGGATCATTTTTATCAATAAAGAACAAGAATGATCAGCATAAATGGGCAAAAGTCTGACAACAAGTTGCAGCATGGATAGTGTGGTATATCCAAATAATATAATTCATGGTTGTTTCTAGTAGGAAAATGAGAATGAGACACTGGTGAAATATTAGTACTATTCAACCTGAAAAATTTTTTGCTCATTTGTATGAAATTAGCGGCTACAGTAAAATTCCTATTTATCTGCTTGTTTCAAAATGACTTGACCTGGCATTTCAAGCATGTTACTAAATTGTCCTTATCTTTCTCCTCCTCCGTTGAATTTTAATATTGCCATTTTTCGTCACAGTTTTTTGCTTAGCCCAATTCTTCACACATAATGAATACCCAATCAAGTTCCAATTGACACAAGATTTTTTGACTCCTTTGTGGAACTCACAACAGGGGTCCCTGTTTATTCATCCTGGCCCACTCAACCCCTCGCAGGAAGGAGTGCACAAGCAAACGAGGGCAGGAACCGGCCGACCACTTTGGTGCCTGCAGGAGCAAACTTCATGTGGGCCCCATGGCAGTGTCCAGGTGGGATGCTAAGGCCTCAGAGGGTGTGTTAAAATGCTCTCTTAGCTCCCCTGTCCACAGACAGCATTGTGTTATCAGCTCAGTGGGCCCTTTGCCTTGTCATGTGGGGCAGCTGCCTTCTGCCAGGGAGGGCAAAGGGCCAGTGTGACAGTCTTTTTGGGTACCTGCATTTGGTGCAACCTGAATTCTTGTCTGGTGCCCAAGAGTAATGGGGTCACGTGGACGAATTGAAGGACGGTGAACGCAGAGAATTTTATTGATCCACGAAAGTGGCTCTCAGGAGAGAAAGGAGCTGGAATGCTGGAATGGGGATGGGGAGGGGAAGGTTGCTCTCCCCTGAAGTCAAGCCACCTCTCTGCCTCTCTTCTGAAGCCAGGTGGCCGCTTTCCAATGTCTAACTGCTGTCTCCGAAGTCAAGTTGCCTCTCCTCAATGTCTAGGATCTACTGAGCCTGCAGTCTTTATAGGCACAGGATGGGAGGTGGGGTGGGCCATAGATTGTTTTGGAAAAGAAAACATTCAATTGGAAAAAAAAATTCAAAAAGAACAATCGGGAGAGAGCAGGCACACAGGGATAGAAGTTCCCACTTCGGGCCATGGGTTTCAAGCTTTTTGGCTTGAAGGTGGGGTTTTGCCAGGGACCCACTGCTTTCTGCCTAGAATTTCTCTGCCTCCTGTCACTATCACAGTGACACTGAATTATGGAAGGATAAATAAGAAGGAAAAAGACACAAAGGAATGAATGCCTGGTGGGTACAGACTGGATCTTGGGACTGAAACACCTTCTAGCTGCAAATTTTGTCAAGTCAATGAATACCTGTGTTGACTATGCTGATGTGATAATTTTTTCAACACATGATTTTCGACTCTCCATTATGAGCTCAGTGCCCTTCAAAGCACTGGAAATACAGGATGAATAAAACAGAAGAGGTTTGTGCATTTGTTGAACTTACATTTTAGTGGGGGAGGTAGGCAATAAACAAATACACAAAAATAAGTTATGAGCTGAGAAAAGAACCATAGGAGGAACTATTGAAGAAAATTAAGGAACCTATTTTATAGAAAGGAGAATCACAAAAAATTCTCTGAGGAGAGATTGTATAAATTGTGAGGTGGAAAAAAATACTGTTTTTTCTCTACCCGCCTAGGTTCTACAGCTAAAGCCCTATAAATTAGACTGACAAATGACAGATTAAGAAGAGAAAAGCATACAAAAGAATGTAAGTTTTACACAACACAGGAGCCTTTCTAAGGAAATGAAGATGGGAAGAAACAGTTACAACTGAATGTTTTTACACAAGGTTTGATAAAGAGTGGAAAGTTGAGAAATGTGGTAGGACAAATGGATTTGAAGTAAGAGCAGTAAACTGGGAAAAATTTAGCTAGACTGTTTGTTCAGGTTCCTCTCAGTGGCCTCCTGCCTTCAGAGGTAAGTGTTTCCTTTTCTTCTGGGTACGGGAAAGGAACCTCTAGGGTAGTAGCAGTGGAGATAGAGAATAAACATTAAGGAATGTGTACTTGAGGGGGTGTCAACAACACTTGCTGATGGCCTGGATCTGGGGATTGCGGGAAAGCAGGCGTCAAGGATGACTTCTAAGGTTTAGCTTAATCTGATAGTGGTGCCATTCCCCAAGACTGACAAGACAGAAAGATTAGAAAGGCATTGACATTTTCCATCTTCTTCTGTCTTCTTGAACGTGCAAATCAGTTATTTAAAGTCTGTGTCTTATGACTTTACTGTTTGGCCCACTTATAGGTCTATTTCTATAATTATTTTTTTTCACTTGGGCTTGTTTCCTGGCATGCCTAATAATATTTTATTAGATTTTGACTAATGTATATGGGAACACTGAAAAAGTTCTAGTGAATGTTTTCTTCCTCCAGAGAGGATTTTCATTTTCATCCAGAAGGCTGTTAGAGAAAGAACAGGTCAATCTAACCCAGCCAGGGATTGAGCTGACTCAGGCCTTCCATTTTCGTAAGTTCTTATCTATTTCTGTTTCACCTTTATTCTCATGATGCAGCCCTTAAGGAACCTCTGGTTAAAGTCTGGCGTGTGTGCAAGGGTACTTCCTACTTAGCAGGACCTGAAATCTTTTTTTTCGTTTGTTTTGAGACAGTCTTACTCTGTCCCCCAGACTAGAGTGCAGTGATGCCATCTTGGCTCACTGCAACTCTGCCTTCCGAGTTCAAGTGATTCTCCTGTCTCAGCCTACCGAGTAGCTGGGATTACAGGTGTGCACCACCACACCTGGCTAATTTTTGTATTTTTAGTAGAGATGGGGTTTCACCATGTTGGCCAGGCTGGTCTCGAACTCCTGGCCTCAGGTGATCCACCCACCTCAGCCTCCTAAAATTCTGGGATTACAGGTGTGAGTCACCGTGCCCCGCATGGATTCTAATTTCTGTCTTCTTGAAATTGTGAGATGGCCGAAGGTTCTTCTAATTTCTTAGCCTTTAGCCCCAATTTTCTGCTGCTTGTTCAATTTAGGATTATCAAACCACACAATGTCAGGCTCACTTATCTCTGCTTTCCTTCTCTTCTGGGTCTAGAGTCTTCAACATGAGACTCTCTTAATAGCATTGACATCCTGTTAGCATAGTCTGACTTGTCTCTTAAATAGTTTGCCCCATTATCTTCATATAAAAGATGCATTGGAGAGGTAGCATATAGAAGCTGAGAAGCCAGGAAAACAGATCCTTTAAATTGCCACATTCCAGTAGGAGATAATGAGGACCTGAAGTAGGGCAATGAGCTTAAAATGCAGAAGAGGAAATAGAAGCAAGAAATACTTAGGGGGTGGATTTGAAATGATGGCAAATGGAAAATTTAACTGTCAGTATCTCTTAAATATTATTTCTGTGTCAAAATAAGAATGACATATTGGCTCATTAATTCTGCGTTCCTCATAATTTTAAAGGCTGGTCAAGGATGACTGGTTGCCAAACAATATAATCTACTCTTTGAAATTTCTCATGGTTCTGCTATTATTCTTAGCAGTAAGGATTTGAAGGGGAAATGTATTTTAATCTGCTTTCATTGTTCAAAATAAGAACTTGCTTAAGTTAGAGCCTTTATGTGAGTGATCACTTTGAAGGAAGCCATGTGCTCTGTAATTCAGAAAGCATCGAAAATATTTAAAACCAAACTTCCATTATTATTCGGATAACAATATTTTATGGAAGAAGTTTGAATCATTCAACTTGAAGAAACACTGAGCTGGGTTGGTAATATACATCATTTAACAATGCATTTGATATGTGACATTTTTTCTAAATAAATAGTATTATAAGAGGTAGAAGAGTGATCATTTTTAGTGCCTGCTATAGAACCAGGAACCCAATGGTGACTGCTGTAATTACATTCTCATTCAACCTTTTCAACAACCTATAAGTAAGGTAGATATTTCCCATATTTTATAGAGCCAAGTCTCAAAAATTTAGGATAACTTGCCTGAAATCATGCAATTAGTAAATGGCACAACCAGGACTGAAAACTCATTCCATTTTGTTCTATTCCGTCTTCTCCTCTTAAGGTACAAAAAAATCTAAGAACTTTCTTACATTTTGAGAAATGCTTGGAAAAAAACATGAGGGGGGAAATCTGGGTCAGAATTTTAGATTTATTTAAAGAAAACGTTTCATTACTCAATAAAATAAAAATAATCTCAAGTAAATTCTCCAAGTCAAGTAATATTTTTACTCATGAGAGTAGAATGCTGCTCATTCTCTTATTAACTTGAATCCTGAGGCATCTCATTATATATTTTCTAAATTCTTAAGTATGATCTCATCCTCTGAAAGTTTAGTATACCTATTGTCATCATTTATATAGGAACAACAAAACCAGCTATTCAAAAATAACTCAATCACCTTCCTTTTAATTTTTTCCTGAGCTGGGACATTCTACTTCATGCAACAGCTAAATTAGCAGAAATCTGAACCAGATGATATAATGACTAGATGAGTTCACAGCTGGCTGTAATCTTATCTCAGAAAGAAACAGGAAATTTACCAGTTACTGTATTTCTACCCTGTTCTGGGCACTTAGTATTTAACTATCTCGTTTAATTTTTACAACAAACCTATAAGGTGCATGCTATATTTATAGATGATTTAGTTGATATCCAGAGAAGTCAAATGACTTGCCTAATATATTAACAAATCCTGGTAAGGAGTAGTTCATTCTCAAACTGAATATAAAATCTTTTGAGCCTAAAGAACTCCAATATCTTGGTTAACATAGATTTAGATAAGTCACTAGTGAGACACTGTACTGGATTTTTAATACTACATTATTTATATAATATATACAAATTAAATGTTATATTGTATATGTACATATATGGATATACATATAGAGTTTTATATATATGCATATATATGAGATATATAATAAATTAAATAATTGGCTTTTGCAATACATATTACATATTTTTATATATGTATATTTAAATTATATAGGATAATGAATGTAAAATGGAATGGAGACTCTAGATTGTATAAAGTATAAATTAATCTCTACATTTCGTCAACATGGGAGAAAGAATCACTGCACCAGTCTGTAAACTGCATGAGGAACGCAGGGGCAGTCTGTGCTGTATACAGTTATCATCAGTGTCTAGCAGAGTACCTGACACATAAATGCATAATAAATATTTTTAGATAAACAAATAATTGATATGATTAAAACCCAAGCAAAACTCCCAGATTATCTAGAAATTCACAATGATAGCTAGAGGAAACCTGGTATCCAAAGAAAAGAAAGTTGGAAATAAATAATAGAGATAATACTATGAATGATTTTTGCATATTGACCTCATGTTTTTCATATTCATGAAATAGCAAAAAGAATTAGATGGAATTGTAGAATGAATGATTTATGTCATACATGGAAGAATTTTCTGTACATTGAAAGTGGTTAGTACTTGAATGTATTACTTATGAAAAGCATGCAGTCTTCTTTAGACATATATAAAATTAGGGGAAGATATTTCAACTTAGGCTAGTTTAAGGAGGTTTTTTTTTTATTATACTACAGGTTTTAGGGTACATGTGCACAATGTGCAGGTTTGTTACATATGTATCCATGTGCCATGTTGTTTTGCTGCACCCATTAACTCGTCATTTAGCATTAGGTATATCTCCTAATGCCGTCCCCCCCCTCCCCCCACCCCACAAGAGTCCCTGGGGTGTGATGTTCCCCTTCCTGTGTCCATGAGTTCTCACTGTTCAATTCCCACCTATGAGTGAGAACATGCGGTGTTTGGTTTTTTGTCCTTGCGATAGTTTACTGAGAATGATGTTTTCCAGTTTCATCAGTTTAAGGAGGTTTTAATCAGAAGCTCAATGTGTATAAGGAAGGACTGTACTTGGTTTGCTGATTATTAAAACTGCAGTGCCGCCTGGGCATGGTGGCTCATGCCTGTAATCCAGCACTTTGGGAGGCCAAGGCGGGTGGATCACCTAGGTCAGGGGTTCAAAACCAGCCTGGCCAACATGGGGAGACCCCATCTCTACTAAAAATACAAAAATTAGCTGGGAGTGGTGGCGTGTGCCTGTAGTCCCAGCTATTCAAGGAGGCCGAGGCAGGAGAATTGCTTGAACCCAGGAGGCAGAGGTTGGAGTGAGCAAAGATTGTGCCACTACAGTTTCCAGTCTGGGTGACAGAATGAGACTCTGTCTCAAAAAAAACAAAAAACTGCAGTGCCTAGAATATTGCCTGACACATAGCAGTTACTTACTATATAGTAAAAAAAAAATTGAAAATAAACTAAGAGAATAAAGGTTCCCAAAAATGCCTTTCAACCCTATGATTTATATGAAAGGTGAAGGCTAATTTTTTTGTACATTGGATTTTGACTAAACTGTTGGGCCACATGAGTTGTATTTAAAATTAATTGCTGAAAATGCCTAGGATTAAGCACTGAGTCTACTCTCTACTGGCCCAAAATATACTTTAAAACAATACAGAACGTAGCCAAGGAAAAATAACACTTCTGAACTAAGCTTTACCCTTTACTCGGCTGATTTAGTTCACCTCTCTTTGCCTTTAATTTTTTTCCATGAGAATTCTAATTTTACAAAGAGCTTCAGCATCTGTAAAGTGGCAAAGATCAATTAGAGAGATCTATAAAATACTTTGAGCTTCTTGAAGAGAATTGTCTATAAATAGAACTTGGCAAGTAATTAGTCATTTCAGTACTATAAATGAAAGTCGTGTGAATAATTTTTTTAAGTTGCTCTTTTTCTACTCCTCTGCATTTAACATAAGGCTGTGAAATCCTTTAGGGCACTTTAATATGCAAAATAGCACAACTTCTTTTTTCTTTGTAATCATTTAATTAATATACTTCTAATACAGTATGGGAGGCAGAAAAATCAGCTTATAGCCAACGAATTGAGCCTTAAGAGAAAGGAATTTTCAATCCCTTTTTGGATTATTATTTTCAGATATTCCTAGTTGGAGCCACTGCTTTTAAAAAGATCAGAAGAATTCATGGTTGTATCTGTTAATTCTGTAGGTCTAGGGCAATGAGTAATTCTGGGAAATATTTAACTTTCACATTAGTATATAACCATTAAGCTTTGGGTAATGTTAATATGACATTGAAGACCATGTAGAATATGATCATGTTTTGTGTTTGACACATTTTCCCAAATTGGGAGTATTTCCTTTTCCTTTTTCCCAACAAAACTTTACAACCATCACATAGGTATTCACGCAGACCAATCATAAAATATTAGGGAAAATTTAACTCTGCTTTTGAATAGTTTAGAGTGCTGTGATTGAAGATGTTGCTTGGTAATGAAATTGATTTTCCACCTTCATTGTGGGAATTTGATTAAGAAGAAAGCAGTCTGGTGAGATAAGGATAACTCAGTCTGATTCTTCCAAGTATATATTAATAATTCTGTGTGGCCTTTGCTACCATCTTTAACATTTTCATCGTGTTCAAATACTTCCTTCTTAAATGACATTTTGGGGACAGTGAGGGGTGTATGTGAACGAGGGTGTGTAGAAATCAGGTGAAAATAATAAAAATGTGTTTATTGTGGATCAGTTTAAGTCTGAGATTTCACTTTAATTGATTGAAATCATTTCCTTTAGCCTCATCTCCAAACAAAATATTGGTACAATAAAAAATATGCCTGCTTTTTTTTAAAGAATATTATGTCAGTGTCAATCATAGGCAATTCTGAAATGTGTTGTTGCTAAGATGATACATTCTTACTCATTTACTTAGAAACTTTAATGCTGTTAAGGTGTGAAGGCTTTTAGATTATTACTTTATTAAAAATCAAGGGAGACAACAAATTACTTAGGTCCTGACAGTCTTATTTAAATGATCCTATCCTTTATTGATGCATTTGAATATTCAAAACAATGTCCTTATTGTGAAATATTTCTAAACAGTTTTGTCCAGTAACTCTGTCCACGGTGTTAGGATTTCTTCAGATTATATAACACCAGATACTGAGAGGTTGAAGATGATTGTTTTTTTTAACATGGCAGTTGCTTAGATTTCTTTAAAATAGCAATGTTAGGAATCAGAGGGTGAAATTCAGCATTTCAATCAACATGGCAACAATTCTGCAGTCATTTTGTCAAGGGACCCTGTGCTTGCTTGGGGAGCATCTCTACTTGTCAAAACAGTGACTTCTCTACCTCAATCTCTGTGAGTCCATGAGAACTGTAATAAAATGCCTGTGTCAATGATTTTTGCAGTTCGGCTCAGCAAATGTATTTCTATTTAAGTTGGTTAGTCCATACTAAGCAGTCCTCCAATACATTATCTCATTGAACATACAGCAAATTTGTTAAGTTCTTGACAAAGTCTGCAAACATGAAGCCCAGTGCTCAAAACTGACCTAGTTAACTTCAGTGTCTCTAGGATAATATTTTTTACTGTTTCTCTCTTAACATATTTTCTCCATAATTAGTTATAAAACTAGAAAGGATCATGGTGACAATCTAACTTTATCCTTATTTGTGTTATAGACCAACAGAGGCCCCTAGAGACTCTGACTCTCTTAAGATTGTGGACATAGCTAAAGCTACTGACAAAGCAGAACTGCCATCAGATGTGGCCTCTGCTTTCTCTAAATTGGGCAAATCTGAGATGCATGTTATTAGCTCAAAGCATTAAAGTGGAAAATAAACACACATAACACTCAATGATCACTTTGCAATTGTTTTCTAATAATGATTTCCATAGTTTAAACATTTATATCATGTTTTTAATTTGATAATTGATATGGTTTGGATCTATATGCCCACCCAAATCTCATGACCAATTATAATCCCCTATGCTGGAGATGGGGCCTGGCGGGTGATTGCATTATGGGGGTGGATCCTTTGTGAATGGTTTAGCATCATCCCCTCTGGGCTATTCTCGTGATAGTAAGTGAGTTCTCAAGAGGTCTGGTTGTTTAAAGTTTGTGGCACCTCTCCCCTGGCTCTCTTTCTTGTCCCTGCTCCTGCTGTATAAGACTCCTGCTCCTGCTTTGCCTTCCACAATGGGTAAAAGCTCTGAGGCCCCCTCAGAAGCTGAGGCTGTCATGTTCCTATACAGCCTGTGGAACCATGAGTCAATTAAACATCTTTATTGTGCAATCTCAGGTATTTATTTATGGCAATCTGAGAATGGACTAATACAGTCATTATACAGGAAACTGATCATCATCTGGGAAAAATGGTGATTTAAGCCAAGGGTTGGCAAACTTTTGCTAAAAGGACCAAATAGTAAAAATTGTAGGTTTTGTAATACAGTCTCTGTTGGAACTATTCAAAACTGCCATTTTTGGACAAAAACACCATAGATAATACATAAATGAAGGGGTATGGCTGTGTAGCAATAAAACTCAAATTTCAATTTTACATAATTTTTGTGTGTCACAGGGCATTATTCTTTTGATTTTTTTCAACCATCTAATACATGTACAATTTATCCTTAGCTCTTGTGCCATACAAACACAGCCAAGTTACTGGAGTTGTCCCATAGGCCATGTTTTGCTGACCTCTGATATAAGCCCACAATTCCATTCTGCCATTTTTGCCCCTGTGTATATTTCCTCATAAGTGTGGGTAATGTGTAAACATTTGTAGATGGTGAGTCTAAAATGAATAAGGATGATAAAGGAAGTACTTTGACTATGCTCAATATACTAACACTATGTTTTCTCTTAACAGATTCCTACTTAAAATACTTTTTTGGTACAAAGGCTCACACAAAAGCTGCTTGTTATTTTTCAACCATTAACTTTTGTTTTCTAATTACATTCTTAATAAATAGTTTTTTCAAGAATGCCTATTTAAAATGATGTCATTAAATGGGAGAAAACAGGTTCATATTTAATTGAATTTGTTTTGTGCCAAGTAAACAAAAAGAATGTTCTGTAAGGACTTAAGCAGATCCAAGGAATATATCGGAATCACCTACAATCAATATAAAGCACATCACACAAAGGGTGAGAGAATGTGGTGCATGTGCACACGAGAGAGACAGAGACAGAGAGAGAGAGAGAGAGAAGGAGGAGGAGGAAGAGAAGGAAGAGGAGGAGGGAGAGTAGGAGGAGGAAGAGAAGAAAGGGAAGGAAGGAAAAGAAGAAAGGGAAGGAAGGAAGAAAAAAAGGAAGGAAGGAAGGAAAACCTTAACATCTAGAATTTTAGAGAACAAGACATGTTTATTTGAAAGTAGGCTCTAAATGTTAAGGTATCTTCCCTTGCACTTAAAAATAATCTGACGTGCATGCAATAAATAAGAAATGCAGCCGGGCACGGTGGCTCAAGCCTGTAATCCCAGCACTTTGGGAGGCCGAGGCAGGCAGATCACGAGGTCAGGAGATCGAGACCATCCTGGCTAACACGGTGAAACCTCGTCTCTACCAAAAATAGAAAAAATTAGCCAGGTGTGGTGGTGGGTGCCTGTAGTCCCAGCTACTCGGGAGGCTGAGGCAGGAGAATGGCGTGAACCCAGGAGGCAGAGCTTGCGGTGATCTGAGATTGCACCATTGCACTCCAGCCTGGGCGACAGAGTGAGACTCTGTCTGAAAAAAAAAAAAAATGTGCAGCTTATGAAATGATAAAATAAACTCCCATATACCTACCACCAACCTTAATGTTTAAAAATGTACTCTGCAAGTAGAGTAGCCATCACACTTCGCTACTTTTTTTTTTTTTTTTTTTTTTTTTTGAGATGGAGTCTCATTCTGTCACCCAGGCTGGAGCCCAGTGACATGATCTCGGCTCACTGCAATCTCCTCCTCCCAAATTCAAGCGATTCTCCTGCCTCAGCCTCCTGAGTAGCTAGGATTACAGCTACTCACGTCCAGCTAATTTTTGTATTTTTAGTAGAGATGGGGTTTCGCCATGTTGGCCAGGCTGATCTCAAACTCCTGACCTCAGATGATCTGCCTGCCTCGGCCTCCCAAAGTGCTGGGATTACAGGTGTGAGCCACCATACCCAGCCACTTGGCTACTATTAAACATTTAAAATGTGATTAGCTTTAATTGAGGGGTGCTATAAGAAAAACATAGAAATCCAATTTTGAAGATTCAGTACCAAGAAAAGAATATAAAGGATCTCATAATAATTTTTGTATTTGTTAGATGTTGAATGATAATATTTGGATATATTGAGTTAAATATATTATTAAAATAAATTTAACTTTAAAAATTTGGTTAATAGAAAATTCTACTTAGGTTGGTGCGAAAGTAATCACAGCATTTGCCATTAAAAGCAGCGCTAAAACCCGCAATTACTTTTGCACCAACCTAATACATATGGTTCACATTTGTGGTGGTTCACACTTTATTTGTATTGGGGCAGAACTGATAAAGAGTTCTGAGTCTACCAAGACTTTTGAGTTTTCCAATGTACCCTTCCCTAATCTACTCTGAGGTAATCATTTTTAAAAAATTTAATAATAAGTTCCTAGCTTTTTACAGTTTTATCACGTACATGTATGACTCTAGATTAGGTAGTCTGCTATTTTAAAACTTTTTTTAAAATCCCATTTTATTTAGCTAACACCGTCTGTAACAACACCAGCTCCAGTGTCTCCTTATACCTGCTCCTCATTTCTGACCTTCAGATGTTTTCTTTCTCTCCTACCAGCTCAGCCATGCTTTCTAAAAAATATTCTTTTATCCAGTATTTTCAGGTGTTCTGTACTGTGAAGGACTTCTCTGTACATTAGACCCTTATTACCATATTGCCCTTGTCATCTAGTGGGAATATAATTATGTTTTACCTTCTCCATGCTCTTTGGAGCCAGGAGTTGGCAAACTTTTGCTAGAAGTACCAAATAGTAAAAATTGTAGGTTTTGTAAAACAGATAGCCTCTGTTGGAACTACTCCAAACTGCCATTTTAGACAAAAGGAGCCATAGAAAATACATACATGAAGAAACGTGGCTGTGTTCCCAATAAAACTAGAATATGAATTTCACATAATTTTAATGTGTCACAGGATATTATATTTCTTTTGATTTTTTAGCCTATGGCAAAGGTGAAACATATGACTTTATAAAGACATAGCTGAGGAATGATTGTATGAGATACTCTAAATGAATAACAAAAAAGAATAAAGGAGCAAACATTCTATATTATAATAAAATATAATTCTATATATATACTAATATATTATGCAGCCATAATATTAGATTTGAGATGATAAAATGTAAACATGTACAAATAATTAAACTAGATAATCAAATTGTCAAATTATCTGTCCAGACATTAGGTGCTGCAAGAGTACTAAAAAGAATAAAAAAAAAAAAAAACCCAGTGGAAATGAGCTGAGGTGGATTTTGAAGCATAGATAGGAATGAACAAATTGTTAGAGAAGGTTAAAAGTCTATTTCAAGGGGAAAAAATGTATATGAGTAAGACTTACTAACTATGAATTTGTTAAAATGCGTAGAGTAAAATATGATACGTTATCTTATCGTTCAGCAAAACAATATAAATAGAAAAGTGTTCTAGACGTTATAGAAGGATTCAATTTTCTAGCACTTTAAAGTCTCTGAACTAAACATTCATGCCAAAGTTCCCGGGAATTGTAATTTAGATCCTAGCAAAGATAGCAGTAGAGTTATACAAAGCCTTTTGTTTCCTTTTCTCTAAGAAGAGTTATTTCTGTTTGAAACAGGTCTTTAAGCTTGTATTTCAAACGACTCCAGGCAAATATCTCTCTAGTTAAGTAAATGCAAAGATAGCCAATACTAAAATTCATCTTTAAAGTGATCATACTATGAATTTAGCTCCTTCTCGGGTTGTGACTTGAAGAGTTTATGATTTAGTGTTTCCCAGTTGTGATATACTGACCATTAAAACCTTGGAAGTTGGTGTTAGGAAACCCACACCGTGGTGGTTTATGGCTTGCCTTGCTTTGAAATATTCCCTATCATCCAATTTCAAAAGATACTTCTAAGCTCATGGGAGCAAATGTCATTAGGGAGAAGCTTTCAAAATCATCTAGAGATAAAAGAGTCACTCTGCCCAAACAAGGAAAACCCACCACAACAGTGAGCTAGAGACACTAATCTCATTGTGTTTATTTATGTCAGTACCTCCTTTCATAACAAATAATCCTGATTTTTCATTTGTGGTAGTTATGTAAAAGTTCTGGTTAAAATGTTCATTTGAATATTAGAAAGTGAGTTGACTGTAAGAAAACATTAAGTAAAAATAATGTGTGAATATGGCAAAATGTGAAGACAGCATGCTGATGACTGGGAAAAATCTGTCTAAATACACTTTTTTTTCCCAAAGGAAGAATTATTTTAAAGAAAAGTTGGTAGGGCATATTTTAAGACTGTCTATCTTCTTTTGAAGGAAAATCACTTGGCTTAAGTGGAACATTAGGTTTCCTGTTTCCTGTCATAGTTTTTCTAAATTACATTCAGTACAGCAAAAAAACAAATTCAGAGGTGAATCCTGAGTTCCTCTGTGCAAGAGAAAAGGCCTTCAAAGTTTAAACAGGCACAACTATCCTTCCTTCCCGGGGTGGTGGGAAGACAGGGGGTGGTATAACTCTTGCAGAGGGCTAATTAAGTAAGCCCATGTGAGTTACTGCATTAACCATGCAGAGGACAGCCCCTGGTGGAGGATTTCTAACCCTTAGCAAGTAACTCAGAAGTCAATCAATCAACTAGAGAGCATTCAAGAGAATAATTAGAAGTCTTGAAATAATAGTTCCACATATCTTGTCCCCAATGTAAATGGAAATAAGGGAATTCTCCAAACAGGTCATACCTACTGACTAAAATCCATAAAAGTTCTGAGAGTGTTTCTCCTAAATGCACAGTAATTAACATGCAAAGCCAGGATAGTAGCTGTCCTGAACTTTCAGATTCTAAGAAAATTCTTCGAAATTCTAAGAAAATTCAGAAACTAAGAAGATTTTTAGTTTGTCCACAACCTCCAAATCTCTTCTATCTCAATAGATGGCACCACTATTTCCTGACTTTACTTATTTCCCTCACCTCCCATGTCCAATACACCAACAAATCCTGTTGACTTGACCTTCAAAATCTATCCCAAATCCAGCTACAATTCGTCACCTCCATGATACCAACCTATTCAAGGCCTAAGTCTCTCTGACCTACACTATTGCATTGATGTCTTTCATTCCACTCTAACCATCTTACAGTCATTTTATCCATACTGCAGCCCCAGTCACATTTTAAAAAATTAATTCAGATTTTGTTCGTTGCTTGAAGCTCTTCAGTGATTTATCATCATGCTCATATGGAAATACACACTCCTGAATTTTACCTAAGATGCTCTTCCTAAAGACTCTGTAACAACGTCACCTACTGCTCACCTGCTCACTTCTTCATAGCCAGACTCCCCATCTTTCCAATCCCTGGTAATATACTTGCCTTCCTTTCCAAAACACTCTTTTGTTGTGTCTTTGCGTGGCAAATCACTCATTCCACTTAGCACTCAGGTTTCTGCACAAATGTCACTTCTTTCTTTCCCGACCCCCCTCACTGAAATAGCAATACAGACACACACACTCACACACACACACGCTCCTCAGTCCTCTGTTATTTTTCTTCAGAGCAGTATCACTACTGAAATTATCTTAGTTATTTGTTTATATAGCTGTCCTATATACTTCATCAAATTATGAAGATTTAAACAGACCTCACATGTAAAAACACTTTATAAAGCTCTATTTAAATGTGAGGGATGGTTATTGTAGTGGAGTTTGTCACTTTATAACTCTAATCTAATGACATTATGAAACAAGTCTTTATTGATTTAATTAATTGTAATTATTCTTGTCTCCTCCTAGCCTGCTTTCTTTTTTAAGTAGCCTGGAGATGTTTGCTGTCTTTTTTAACTAGTCTGGAAGCAATTGCTGACTGGCTATTCAGATTGCATTATTTAATTTTTAGTACTTCCTCTTCCACATAATATTGGTATTACTTTTTCATGCCTCCTTAGAATCATAACATTTATCTATAGTTTGCATAAGAAAATATTTAAGCTTTATGTGTCCAGATACATATTTTCAAGTAGTTTATCAAATGTACTGACCTTTCAAATAATGTATGTCTCATAAGAATATCATTATTTATCAGGTTTCCCAGATGTTTGCAATTTTCCTGGTATCTAAACAATGTTAGCATTTTGTAAGCATGTTGTTGATTTCCTATTTTAAAATTATTAAAGGAAGAAATATCACTTCAGCTTTTCTTCATATAGCAGATACATATATTATTAAGCAGAGAACAAATAGTGTTCTGCAACTCTCGGGTGAGCAAAGATAGTGCTCACTGTCTTAATTTTCCATAACAGAATTCAACTTTGTCTCAAGCACCTACCTATCCTGCCAGGCTCTTCCAAATCACATTCTTGTTCTTAAATCTTCTCCTATTTTCCACATTTTGTATTGGAGCCATTTGCCCATATGAGTTGCAACTGAGGTGACCATCGTCATGGTCACCAATGCCTTTTGCTCTTTATTTTCCATATTGAAGACACAGAATCCTTTGTTGATATTTTGCCTGGGTCCCATGTGCCTTAATGCATCACAAAAACTTTTCCATCTCCAGCGAGGCTGCCAGGAAGCCCACACAGCCTGCCAAGAACCCTCCCTCTCTTCTCACACACGACCTTCCACCCACCCCAAGAAATTTCCTTTTGTCTGACGGGAAACCCTTTTTCCCACGTGTTTTTGTTGAAGATATTTGTTCTCTGTGCTGATTCTGTTTCTCTTACCAGTTCTGTAAGTGCTCTAAATCTCCTTATGGGCCTGGGGTTTGGAAACACAAAGCCAGAGTGAATTGCAATAAATTTCTGTTTTCTGTCCCGCCAGTTCTCTCTGTTGAGTCAGTGAGCACAGGGCCAATTTTCTGATGGAATGGGGGTAAGAAGAAATCATAAATACTGAGAGGAGAAAAACATAGGTTAATAGCACAAAATAGTTACCCTCATAATGGTTTTCAATTTTACTCCTCAGTATAAAAATCAATATAAATCATAAAAATCATAATTACTGCTGTTGAGCATCTGCCTTGTAAATGGTCCTATTATAAACCACAGTGGTTTTACTCCTTCTTCTTTGTTTGCCTTTAAATTGAAGTATGCAATAAGCTTGTAAAAGTCACAAATTTAAAGGAACTATGGTAACTTTTTAAGATAATCTTGACGGTAATAATCAGCATTTTCATGGCACTGTATAACTGTATTCAATAAGTAACAAAATAAAACACTGAACATATTAGGTACGTAATACTGAAGCTCCGGTTGTAGAATTGTCTGCTTCATTGAATCTCATATGTGGTTTCACTCTTCAGAAATAATAATACCTGGAAAAAAAAATACAGCCCTTCACCCTTTTCAAACTGACCTATTATTTTAAACTCTGTATTTAATGCAATGTATATATTTTTATACTAGAGCAAATTTGCCACTTGTCAAGTCCTTCACGTTTAACCCTTGTGAATAGAGACATTGTTTTGGACTACAAAAATAATTAAATAATTCTTTTTTTTTTTTTTTTTTTTTTTTTGAGACTTCGACTCACTCTTGTCCCCCAGGCTGGAGTGCAATGGCACAATCTCAGCTCACTGCAAACTCCACCTCCCGGGTTTGAGTGATTCACCTGCCTTAGCCTCCCGAGTAGCTGAGATTACAGGTGCCCGACACCATGCCTGTCTAATTTTTGTATTTTTTGTAGACACGGGGTTTTACCATGTTGGCCAGGCTGGTCTTGAACCCCTGACCTTGTGATTCGCCCACCTTGGCTTCCCAAAGTGCTGGAATTACAGGTGTGAGCCACCGTGCCTGGCCAAAGAATTTTTTTAAAAAAATGACAATCAGGACACACAATTTCTGCTAATCCCAGTCTGCTAGAAAGAATGTACTTTTACAAAAGCCAGTTCACCTCAATTTTGCTCACTATGTTAGCAGAGTATGTCTCACTTGTCTACTTTCTAGTTTATTTCTTGACCTACCTGTTACCTCTCTCAGTGAGGGAAGTTAAAGCTGCAGCAAGAGCTTGGAGAGCTTTTTCAACTGGTTGACAGCTCTTATTGTCACACCTTAGTTCATATGTTATGTATAGGTGACTATTGTTTCAGTGGGTTGTGGTTTATAAAGTGCTAACAAGGCTTGAGACATAAAGATCCTATTATTTCAGGTGACACTACTTGTTATGAATCTGCAGCTTCTCACATCCATGACTCTTGTGAAAATACTCCATATACAATTTTCTGGTCTGTTTAAGCTATATCATTTGACTTCCCTGAAGCATGGGACTTCACGAAAGCATGATTCCCTTTCATTCCAACTCCTGATGTGATTTCCAAGTGAATTTACATTATTTTACTGATATTTTAATATCATAGTGAGTTTTTAAATCAGCAGTCATGCCTCAGCTGAATCTCAAGGGACATTATGTGGCCACCAGGCAAAGCTAGTGCTAATTAAGTGTTTCTCTGGATTTCTCATTACTGACAAACAGCTCTTGACCTCACAAAAACACCAGTGGCTTCACAGAAGTAGCATCCAGTAGTTGGTCAATGTTATTTCTGTGGTTGCTATGACCACATAAGGCAGCTCTTTGACCCCTGAGGATCTTATCCCTGGCCATTCCTGTTTGAGACAGGGGTATACACTTTTCCCGAATTTATTGACTTTATTAAGTGGACAAACACCTAAATCAATCTCTGTCTCTCCTTCTCCCTCTTTCCCCTCTCCCCTTCTCCCTTTCTTTATCCTCTCTCTTTTTTTCAAATTTGAGAGTCCATGACTGGGTATTGATGAGCAGGATAGCTTGGGGGCAAGAAAGCTATTTATTAGCAATGACCTAATGTATGAGCATAGAAAGAAAAGACTGAGGAAAGCCAAAGAAGGGGAACCTGACAGTTCTGAGAAAATATGACTGACCTCAACCTGTGAGGCTTTCATGTTCTCAAATGACACAGAAATGACTAACTTTCTTCTGTTGAATTTACTTGAGTTAGCCTCAGTGGATTTCTATTTCTTGCAATGGAAAGTTAATCAGTACAATTGAAACTTTATTAAAAGTTATTTTTAAATGCATTTATCAAATATGGATTTTTCCTTTCAATAAAAGTAATAGTAGTTTTGCATTTGGCAAGGAATTTAACTTTTTCACAATTCTTTTACATCTGTTATTATAGCCACAGAAGATAGAACAACTGTTTTCCTCTATTTGGTAGATGAAGCAAGAGTCTGAAAAGATCAGATAATTTGCCTAAAATCTCACATAAAACTAGAGGTAGTACTGGAACTAAGTCCCTGACCCTCAAGCATTGATTGTCTTCAGTGATTCCATGGCCTGAACTTGCTTGTAACAGCTTACCAATTCTGCACCTGATATCAATTTAATTTCGTGTTCGGTTTTTAGTGACATTGTGCTGACAGCTTGAAATTAGCCATGGTGGTAGTATTTATGCCACAGAAATCAGTGAACAATTCAACTAAAAGCTTTTTTTAAAACAAAACAAAAAAAAGCCAATTGTCAAACATTTACCACTTCCTCAAACAAACTGAATATTTTATAAAATCATTTGTTATATATTCTGGAGCCAAGGGTATCCCTGTATCTTTAAAGCAAAGCTGAAAACTCTTAATTTACTTTTAATTGGAACTTTACAATTTTTCACCAGGAGAGCTTCCAGTTGTGGGTGAAAACCTGTAAATTATTGCTGGAAAACAGTCTTAGAAAAGTTGTACTGTCTTAGAATTGGAAGGTTACAAGAACTGCCAATTTTATCTAGCTTAACCCTGATATTTCACAGATGAGAGAACTAAGGGCAAGAGATGGGAAATGATTTGTCCAAAGTCATAAAGCTATGGGAAAGGAAAAGCATGATTCAAACTCAGATGATCTTCCATGTAATCCAAAGTTGGGTAAAATTTATGCTTAGCAGGGTCAAAGAAATAGGATTTGGGCCAAAGAAAGAAAAGAGAAGGCAGAAGGGTACAATCCTAGTAGGCTCATAAAATCCCTTATGAATAAGACTGAGAAGGGGTTATTAAAAGGGATTTCCAATACCCAATTAAAGCTGTAATTGTGCAGATGTATTTTTTCATTAATGTATATGAACAAAGTGATATTTCTGGTTATTAAAATATACAATCAATCAACTTACAAATTCAATTTCATGACTAATTGCTTGTCTATTAAATGCAAAAGGTATTTTGCATAATGAGAAATTGCCAATATTCAACAAGGAGAAAATGAAAATGAAAGGTGGCTCTGGGCTGGGCGCGGTGGCTCACACCTGTAATCCCAGCACTTTGGGAGGCCGAGGCAGGTGGATCACGAGGTCAGGAGATCGAGACCATCCTGGCTAACATGGTGAAACCCCGTCTCTCCTAAAAATACAAAAAATTAGCCAGGCATGGTGGCGGGCACCTGTAGTCCCAGCTACTCGGGTGGCTGAGACAGGAGAATGGTGTGAACCCAGGAGGCAGAGCTTGCAGTGAGCCGAGATCATGCCACTGCACTCCAGCCTGGGCAACAGAACAAGACTCTGTCTCAAAAAAAAAAAAAGAAAGAAAGGCAGCTCTGCCCAGATCATGGTTCATGGTTGCTATTATGTGATAAAATAGCCAAGAATGACAAGAAAAAATGTATTTATTTTAAAAATAAATAGTGAAGAAGTGAATAATTTTATCTAGGAGGATTGGTGAAATAGATTACAGGTTTTTGCTTGATTTAATATATTTACCCCTTCAGAATAAAACTTGGTTTGAATGGTATATTGCTCACTTTATTATACATAGATCTCTATAAATCAATATCATGCCAACCAACAAGCAAAAAAAGTAGTTATCTGGTTTTTGTCAATATTTTAAAAAATTGATGTACCTTTCATGAATATGAATTATTGCAGAAAAATAGAAGTTTTTTGGGAAAGGATAGGGGTACTTTGGAAGTATGCCTTTGAGACTTGAGTGTGGTGTGTGTAATCAATCTATTTTATTTAAACAAAGTTTAAACTCACTTCTAAATGGTAAGTCAATATACTGGTACGATTGGTCTTTTATGGATAGGTAACATTATGTGGTGTGTTCTCATAATAAAAGTGGAATTCAGCATAGGAAATGTTAACATATTACAATTCAGCATCTATTTTCCCCTTCTTCTCCCTATGCAATATTATCTCTGTTTCCTAGTCATAAAAATTGCCAAGGTAGAATATAACAAAAATGACATTAAATGATCACATGTGTCAGGATCTTTATATTTTACCAAGCAAACTGCACCAATCAGAACTTAAGTGAGACTTTTTTAAAGAAGAAGACAGGAAGTAAAGAAGAAACCCAATTTAAAGTGTTTTGTGTCTTATGATCTGATTCACATGAAACAAGTTTTGAAGCAGCTGAATAAATCAATTTTTGTTTTAAGAAAGTAGTTTTATATCTTTTTCTTGGCTATCAGCAATTAGTTAATATTTCAAATATAGTAGCTTAAATGAAAAGGCAACAATCAAGAAAATTAAAAAGAGAGAGGAAGAATAAAACACAAAAATATACAATTTTTTAAAGATTAAAAAGAAAGGATTTTGAAATCAATGATTTTTTTTTTTTTTTGAAACGGAGTTTCATGCTGTTGCCCAGGCTAGAGTGCAATGGCATGATCTCAGCTCACTGCAACTCCACCTCCCAGTTCAAGCAATTCTCCTGTCTCAGCCTCCTGAGTAGCTGGGACTACAGGTGCACGCCACCATGCCCGGCTAATTTTTGCATTTTTAGTAGAGAGGGGTTTCACCATATTGGTCAGGCTGGTCCGGACCTCCTGACCTCAGGTGGTTCACCCGCCTCAGCTTCCCACAGCCCTGTGATTACAGGCATGAGCCATTGCGTCCGATCTAAAATCAATTCTTTTTATAAATTAAAGAGAAGGAGAAAGAGATTGAAACTGTATTTCTGATTTGTCCAGGTCATGGGGGTGTGATACTAATGCGACAAAGTGATTGTTTTGTGTGGAAAGAATCATAAAAAGAAGTACAAAACAGAAGTTGATGAAGTTAAGTAATCTGCCCATCTCACACATCAGCTAACAGCAGTGCTGGGAAAGGACACTCATCCTAGGGCTCTTTCTGTGTTAAAAAGTTTTGACTTCCATTTTCCTGATGATTATTGATATTGAATGTTTTTTCATGTTTGTTAGCCATTTGTATGTCTTATTTTGAGAAGTGTCTCTTCATGACCTTTGCCTGCTTTTTAATGGGTTGTTTTTTGCTTGCTGAATTAAGTTCTTTATAGATTCTGGATATTAGAGCTTTGTTTGAGGCATAGTTTGCAAATATATTTTCCCATTCTGTAGGTTGTCTCGTTACTCTGTTGATAGTTTATTTTGCTATGCAGAAGCTCTTTAGTTTAATTAGGTTCCACTTGCCAATTTTTGTTTTTGTTGCAATTACTTTTGAGGATTTTGTCATAAATTATTTGCCAAGGCTGATGTCCAGAATGGTACTTCCTATGTTTTCTTCTAGGATTTTTATAGTTTGAGTTCTTACATTAAAATCTTTAATCCATCTTGAATTGACTTTTGTTTGTGGTAAAAGGTAGATGTCCAGGTCCATTCTTCCTGCATAGTAAGTTTTAAAGCCAATAGCAGCTAGATATGCAAAATGGGTTCTGACAGGCTGCTACCTATGTAATGATCATAAGAATTTTTTATAATTAAATTTTTTTAATGTGCTGAAATAAGTTTCATGATGGCAAGAATTGTGATTTACTTTTTAAAGTTTGTATCCTTTGTACCTAATGTCTTGCATAGCATCTAATAGGTGAATAATAAATTTTTAGTAAATGAATGAGAAAATGAATGCCCAGAAATGAGAAAATGAAGTTCTTAACTTACATACATATCATACTGCCTCTATTGGGAGTGTTGCTATTTTTAAGAATGGGCTCTAAAGACAGGTCACTTTATCCTGGTTGTATATTAAAATTACTCAAGGAGGCCAGGCGTGGTGGCTCATGCCTGTAATCCCAGCATTTTGGGAGACCAAGGCAGGCGGATCACAAGGTCAGAAGTTGGAAACCTGACAACATGGTGAAACCCGTCTCTACTAAAAATACAAAAATAAGCTAGGCATGGTGGCACGCGCCTGTAATCCCAGCTACTCTGGAGGCTGAGGCAGGAGAATCACTTGAACCCAGGAGGCGGAGGTTGCAGTGAGCCAAGATTGCACCACTGTACTCTAGCCTATGTGACAGAGCAAGAGTCTGTCTCAAAAAAAAAATTTACTCAGGGAGCTTTTAAAACATGCCAGTGCCTTATCTCCACCCATGGCGGGTATTCTTTGATTGTTCAGGGCCTGCTTCTAGGGACAGGTAATATTTAAATCTCTTCGGGTAACAAACAAGAACAGTATACTTTGAGAACTACTGATTTATATGAAAGCTCCATGAGTGTCTCACATCCAAAGATAAATTCATCTTAGCTTTAAGCTAGACAAATGTATAAAAATATTCTGTTTTAGTGTCATTTTCCAAATGAGATAACTGTGTATCAGACAGGTTAAATTATGTATCTACTAATAAACATTGAGTAAGTGTCAAAGCTAGGACTGAAATTCAGGCCTTCCCTAGTCCAAGGCCAATTTCCCTGTACTACACTGCACATTTCTCTCATGATCTTAGTAGCAACTGTTCAAACAATAATGTGTTTGTCCGTGTAGCTTAATCATGTGCATAATTTCAACAATTGAAGACAAAGAAGTAGCATTTTATTATTATTTTTGATGTTCAGTACAAAAGATACTCCTCCCAAGTATTTGCAGCTTATGTAATGCAATTTGCTGAAAATTATTAATATATAATGTGATGAATATTATGTATAATATGTGATATATAATATATAATAATGTATTATATAATATATGATATATAATATATAATAATGTATTATATATAATATATGATATATAATATATAATAATGTATTATATATAATATATGATATATAATATATAATAATGTATTATATAATATATATCATATATCATATAATATATATCATATAATATATCATATATATCATATAATGTATATCATATATTATATCATATATTATATCATATAATATATCATATATCATATATAATATATATCATATAATATATGATATATAATATATAATGTATTATATATTATATAATATATAATGATGTATTATATATTATATAATATATAATGATGTTCCTCACATTATATATTCATAATATTCTTTTTCATCTGGACACACATACAAAACTAATAGAGAACCAGTTTGATTTTTAAATTAACGGGCTCTTAGGACAAAAAAGATGATGAATGTCTGAAAATTCTCCCATACCTGACTGTGGCATAATGTTAACCGTACACATAGTTATCATTTGGAAACCCTAACAATGGAAAAAAAAAAAAAATCCCTTTAATAGTTTTCTATGGTATCTTTGCTTCAGTTAATGGTCAGATAGAAGAGAAGAAGAAAATAATTGGTTGACCTGACCTTTTCCAGCCATTAAATAATTTCCAAATTAAAAACACAGTTCAGTTTTTATCTCCTCTTACCTTAGACTGCTGCTATTATAGAAATGTCTGCACATATCTTTTTTTTTTTTTTTTTTTTTTTTTTACTTAGGCCACTTACAATAACATTTATCTACTTCAGTAATTGTGGTTTTTTTCATAACCACTCCATCAAATAGATTTTATATATGTGTATTTACACATATAAATGGAAGCAAAGGTACTTTTATTAATTGAATCTGAAAAATAATTGTGCATTGAGTAACTTCAAATGATTTTGCCTTTTTATTTGTGTTCTTTAAAATAAACAGTATTCACAGTATAGCGATTTGCTAAATTCATTGTTAGGATTTAATTTCATTTATTTGTTTCATTGTAAAAAAGTGATGGATTCATAATTATGCTCCCCAGAGTAAATGTAACTGGATCCGTACATAAAACTAAAGGAAAGGTGAAAGAGTCTACCCAAAAATAACATGCTCAACATCTTAACAAAAAGCAGTTGCAAGAAATAACAAGATACATAAGTTATCCCTATATTCTTAAAACAATGTACAAAGATTGGGCATGAAGCAAAACTGTCTCCCAAATAGGGATTTCATCTTTTCTCAGTTAATGCAAAACACTGATACACCTCTGGAAAGCATTTGGAGCTATAGGCTGACCTGAATGATTTTCTCAAGACTTGACTGACTTCTAAAACATTCACACATCCCTGATATTCAAACCAAATTATTAAGTGCACGAATGAATTCCTTTTAAGGACTTTATGCATTGCTGTATGACACTGGTTATATTTAATATATTGATGGCGAGAAGAAAGCAGAAGGAAAAAACTTCCACCAGAGGAGATAGGGTCAAAATGTCACAGTTTAGAAGGATGAAAGGAATTTTTTGTCCTACTTCAAATTTATCCAACCAAGTGATTTTTGACTAGTTTGTTGATTACCTGAAATCTTAATAGTTTCATTTCTGACATGTTTACACAATTTTAGCAAAAATCAGTGGTAATTATTTTAGGCATGTAAAAAAGATTTTTAAATATTTTGTTATTTCTAACAATGTCTTCTTTTGCCTTCACTAAAATTGCTTTATTTCTGTCAAGTCGATTTTTATTGAAAATATGTTTCTTATTAGCTCAAGAGAAAAGTGTGTGTCTTCTCAGTTACAGAACCAAATGATCTTTTTGCTACCTTGCTCAAGAGCACTAACCAAGAATTTTTCTCTGCTGTAACTGTAGGCATTTGTTAAAAATGTCAGGCTGAGATACCGTGGTACATACAAATTGGACATACTGCTGGATACTCTGGAAGTAAACTATAATCATGTTACACAAAATGTGTCTAGAAGCTAATGATTTGTCTAAAATTTTAGGGTATGATCTCATTAGTTTTAAAATACGTAACCTCTGAGCAGGAATATATTCTGTAACAACTATTCTCTTTTATGTTATTATAAAACATTTACATTCACATCAATGTAGACTATTAGAATCTCAACCAAGTCAACTGAAAAATTTCAGAATATTAAGAATAATTTTATATGGCACAATGGTAAATGTCAAAGTAGTAGTGACAACCAGTGTGTGATGACATCGTGTCTTTAGGTATGATCTAAAGATACCTAATTGCTTATTTGTTTCAATAAATTAGATAGATAATAGATAAGTAATATACATATAATTACATCTATTCATATACATACACATTCAATATGTGTTATGTATGTCAGGGAAATTTCACTTGTAGAATATTTGAGCTTTTATTTTATACTTTTAAGTAATCATGACTATTGTTTGAACCTTTTCATCTTTCCTTTTCATCTTTTCAGTATAGTAGTCTTTTTGTTTTTTGTTTGTTTGTTTGTTTTTGAGACGCAGTCTTGCTCTGTCGCCCAGGCTGGAGTGCAGTGGCGCTATCTCGGCTCACTGCTACCTCCTCCTCCCAGGTTCAAGCAGTTCTCCTGCCTCAGTCTCCTGAGTAGCTGGGATTACAGGTGCGTGCCACCACTCCTGGCTAATTATTGTACTTTTAGTAGAGACGGGGTTTCACCATGTTGATCAGGCTGGTCTCGAACTCCTGACCTTGTGATCCATCTGCCTGGGCCTCCCAAAGTGCTGGGATTACAGGCATGAGCCACCACATCCGGCCCAGTATAGTAGTTTTTGTGTGGAGGTTTTTATGTTAAAGCAGAGGTCTCCAACTTTTTGGAACCAGGGACCAGTTTCATGGAAGACAGTTTTTCCACCGAGCAGGGTTGGGGTGGGGGATGGCTTCAGGATGAAATTGTTCCACCTCAGATCATCAGGCATTAGTTAGTCTCATAAGGAACATGCTACCTAGATCCCTCACATGCGCAGTTCACAACAGGGTTCGCATTTCTATAAGAATCCCATGCCTCTGCTGATCTGACAGGAGGCAGAGCTCAGGTGGTAATGCTCACTCATCTTCCACTCATCTCTTGCTGTGCAGTCCAGTTCCTAACAGGCCACAGACCTGTATAGGTCCTTGGTTCAGGGGTTAAGGACCCCTGTGTTAGAGGACTAAAGTAAACAGATAGATGAGTAAACTATTTCTTGGATCCCATGTTCATGGATCGATATTCAATTGCTATGCTATTCTTTGGAGCTTTCTTACCAAATAAAGCTGTGATTACAATTCAGAGGTTTAAAATAAACTGCATTAAAAGCATAGGAAAAGCAATAAAGGAAATGGGTAATGGTCAAATAAAATCAGTGAAGTTTATCACTTGGTTTAAAATTTTGGTATTGCATTATATTGCTCAATATTACTTATATTGATCACTCATGGTTTCTATAGTATTCATTCCAATTGCTTAAAAGGAAAGATAATGAAGTTTTATTTTTGGACAAAAGATGTATTAAACCATTTTTTTGTAGAATAGATTAGTCTTCAAATATTTTGCTCAGAAATATCATTTAACTGATACCTAGGTTCACCTCGAATTTACTTTAGTATTTTAAAATCTTTTTAAAATAATGTGCCTTATAAATTTAAAATGTAAGATAGAGTTTATTAATTTTTAGCAGCATAACAAGTTTGGATAATTCTTTTCATGATAAAGATATCTTGCCAAACTTCTTGTGGCTTTGATTTGTTCTGTACCACCAGAGACACTCCAGGCTCTTGACCACAGTCAGCCCAGGCTCTTCATTAGTAACTACAGGATGGGATTAGATGACAGATGAGACTAATTTTCTTAAAAACCCTTGATTTGTCAGATCTGACCTACCGAGAGAATCATGTTTCCATATAAGCACAGAGCATTTTCCCCACTAAGCCATTATGTGAATTATCCCAAACTCTTTCCAGAAAAATGCTCTGAGTGTAGACTGAATAGGAGAAGGAATAGAGAGAGAGAACTTGGAGGGTCTGCACCAGAAAAAACATAACAGCAACTAACATGCCTGAAATGTTCCGTGTCTTGTAAGTCCTGCATTAAGTACTTTACGTGCATCCACTAATTTTATCCCACTAATAATCTTATGACGGAGATTACTATTATCCTTGTTTTTAAATGGGAACACTGAGACTTCGAGAGATTTAGTGCCCAGGTAATGAGTGGGAATGCTGGGGTATATCTCCTATTCCCAACCATTACAAGTAACTGACAAACTATAATCTTTCTTCTATGTTCTTTGATTTAAAACAACAATAATAATAAGGAAATGAAATCTTTGTTTTTAACTCCATGCTGGGGCCAGTGCCAATGCTTAACTGAGGCGGGAGCTCTGGTTCATTATTTTGTTATGGTAAGTTTGTTTCCAGGCTTGTATTTCGCATGATAGTCTGCAAACTATTATTGAAGCAGTCTGGCTGGAAACCATTTTGTGTCCTACAATTTTTCTAATTTACCACAGTGGGAAATAGAAAGGAGAGAGAGCATCAGGCTAGCCATCTGAAGACTGCCTTCTCTTTCTGTGTGGCCTTAGGCAAGTTATGTAGCCTATCTGGACCTCTTACCACATCTATAATAAAAGATTAAATTACACAATTGTCTATGACCCTGCAAACATTAATGTTTTGATTCTTCCTTTTGTCATAAATGACAACATAGGAACATGGGTGACATTGAGTGTTTTAGTTGATGTCAAACCCATAAACAGGAGTGGCGCATCTGGCATTCAAAATTATGTTTCTTAATTCCTGAGTCAGATATGTATTACTACATTGTGCAGGCCCCTTTGGGGTCAACATCAACCCCAGTGCAGTTGGAAAGTTGTCTTGTAGGGTTATGCAATAGAGTTTTGAACTTGGCCCTGTCCCATCTAACATTACCAGTAATGTAACTGAGGATATGATGTGCTTGTCAAATCGATTAATGTCTAAACATTACAGTAATTCATAATATCATCTATAAAACAATAAAGAGTTTTAAATTCTTGAAAGGTAGGACTGCTGAGGTAAATTCAGTAAATGAAACCTCCTTGTTTTTGTCAGTGATTAAAATAATTTGTATAAATACCATGGAAATGTCTGGTTAACAGCATATTAATTGACACAGGTTCAGTATTCAACAGTGTGAGGAGAATGTTTGAAAACTATAATCACAGGCTACAAAAGAAGTGTAGCATCCACATGCAGGTAACCCTACGAGTAGAGAGAGTAGTAGGGCTCAGTGTTTTTCCTCCACTACATACCTGAAAGATAAAGCTTCTACAGATATTACTAAAAGTTTTGCAGATGGCAGCATAGCTAAAAGCAACAGCCACCAGTTGTGCAGAATGTGCAGCCTGTTAGTTCAAACGTTTACCATTTGAGGTCTCAGTGATTGTGAACACCTGCTCTGCTGTGAAGACTAGGTGTGAACAATCTAGCCACATGTTCTTCATGTCACACAATGGAAACATCTAAAATACATGGATAAAATCAACATTTTGGTTTTTATAAATTATACTTTAAGTTCTAGGGTACATGTGCACAATATGCAGGTTTGTTACATATGTATACATGTGCCATGTTGGTATGCTGCATCCGTTAACTTGACATTTACATTAGGTATATCTCCTAATGCTATCCCTCCCCCCTCCCCCCTACCCCCACCCCACGACAGGCCCCGGTGTGTGATGTTCCCTACCCTGCATCCAAGTGTTCTCATTGTTCAATCCCCACCTATGAGTGAGAACATGCGGTGTTTGGTTTTCTGTCCTTGTGATAGTTTGCTGAGAATGATGGTTTCCAGCTTCATCCATGTCCCTACAAAGGACATGAACTAATCCTTTTTTATGGCTGCATAGTATTCCATGGTGTATATGTGCCATATTTTCTTAATCCAATCTATCATTGATGGACATTTGGGTTGGTTCCAAGTCTTTGCTATTGTGAATAGTGCCGCAATAAACATACATGTGCATGTGTCTTTATAGCAGCATGATTTATAATCCTTTGGGTATATACCCAGTAATGGGATGGCTGGGTCAAATGGTATTTCTAGTTCTAGATCCTTGAGGAATCGCCACACTGTCTTCCACAATGGTTGAACTAGTTTACAGTCCCACCAACAGTGTAAAAGTGTTCCTATTTCTCCACATCCTCTCCAGCACCTGTTGTTTCCTGACTTTTTAATGATCGCCACTCTAACTGATGGGAGAAAGTTTTTGCAATCTACCCATCTGTCAAAGGGCTAATATCCAGAATCTGCCAAGAACTTAAACAAATTTACAAGAAAAAATCAAACAGCCCCATCAAAAATTGGACAAAGTATATGAACAGACATTTCTCAAAAGAAGACATTTATGCAGCCAACAGACAACATGAAAAAATGCTCATCATCCCTGGCCATCAGAGAAATGCAAATCAAAACCACAATGAGGTTTTTTTCTTTTTAATTTCCCTTTAATTTGCACTTTCCATCCCAGTGATACAGTATTTATCTCTGTGTATTTTCTGTTGCCAGATATGACTCATATTTATTTACTATCTGCCCTTGTATGTCAATAATGGGTCATAAGGGCCATAATACACTTAATATATGCATCATTAAAACCTAATAAAAAAAATCGTAGACAATCTACTTGAAAAATAAATGCCATCCTCCCCTGCCCCCATTGCCTGCAATCAGCCTTCATGGATTAAGATCAAATTCAACAATTTTCTTCAGACTAAACTCTACCTACATTTGAAAGGAGTTTCTTTTATTCTCTAGTGCAGTTATGCCATGTGTTACTATATCTTGGCCTGGTATTAGTAATGAATTTGTCCTCATGGGAATTTGTGACTTACTGGCAACTGTGTGAGTGCTCTTCGTTGCTTTGTTAATAACCAGCTCTTTTCCTATAGAGCACGTTTTCCTTGGTGGATGGAAACCATCTCTTCCTGGGGCATACACTTAATCAGAATATGTAGACAATTTCTATCTCTTAGAGAAGTAGGGACAAGAAGCTTAAAAATAATTTACACAGAAGAGCAGCAGCAAAATAATTAATTCGAATCCTTTTATTATGTTGTTGCCAGAATAAATATCTGTATAACAAGTTCTGTCATAGAAAATTATATTAAAGGAATTGTGATTAGGCTTGTCATTTCCCCAGTGTATGTACAAATGAGTTTCTTTATAGCTAGCTTTTACTGTATTAAAATATTACAAACATATATAGTCCATGTTAGCAATAGGAAATCAATGGATAGTTGCAAGAAAGAATGACTTTATAATGATTTTTGACCTCCCAAGTCACCAGAAGATTTCAATATTGGTCTGGTTTCCTTCTTATCAAAGAGAGTCCCTTCTCCCTACACCCCCATCCAGCACCCCCCGTTTCTCTCCCTCTCTTTTTTTCTCTGAACTAGCTTTAGCTGCGTGGCTCCCATTTATCTTAATAGAAGTTACTTAATGAATGTTATGCATATCTCTTAGTAACTCAGTGGTTAAGTTATTCTGTTTTGTGCTTTCTGATCTACAGGTATCTTTTTTTTTTTTTTTGCTTCAAACATTCACCAATATATTCCACAATTGCTATTTGTGTTTCTAGCCAAATAATTCATGAGTTTCTTTTAAAATATAATTATGCTTATGCAATTTCTGCAAGACATGATATTGACAACAGTGGTATAAGTTCCATCAAAATGTAGAATCTGGTATAAACATTGTTATATGTGTGTATGCTGTGCATATAAGCACACAAAATACTTCTTTAATTTTTCTTCTGAGTGACTAAGCAGTCGTGATAGAGGTTTAGTCTGAAAATGGACTAATAGCTGTTGGAATTGTCTTTTTCAGTTCAAAAATGATAATTAAAAACTACACTAATTTGTATTAATTCTTACCAGAAAAGGGTTTATCCTCTTGTACATAATACTTTTAATTCTAAATATGTGTGTGTGTCCTGTAAACTTGCTTGAAATACTGGTTTGAAAATGTAATTGGTCTTTATTTAAACTGAGACAAGCCTGTATATGCTACAAATAGTTTATTTTAGCAAGTAGTCTTTGATAATTTGAACTAATCTTTAAACTCAGTTCACCTTCTACTTAAAAACTTTAATGGTTTTCTGTGTACTTCCTTCTCATAAACCTCTGAAGATTTTTATGCATAATGAATAAATTTTATGTTCTAAACCTAGAATTCAGCCCCTTGCACAGAAATCTCATCCTATTTATCCACAGTTTTATCCACGACTCTCCAAAACAGAACTTCTCTTATGGCTAGAAAGGCTTCATGGGCATCCGCACACACTTGCTTATTCTTCTCTCAATCTTGTATCAAAAAATACCTCCCCTTTATACTTTGCCTACAAATTTTACTCATAGATGAAGACAAGGTTAAGTTATGCCTTTTCCATGAAAGTTGAATTATTATTGAATCTTATTAAAACCCAAACTGAGCAGTTCTAGTTGAGCCTCCTATGGGTGCAAGACTTTGTGACCAGTAGCATTGCTTATTATAGACATGTAGGTGTTGCCTCTACCAGTGGGGCAGTAACCACCCTGAAAACAAGAGCCTCATCACAGACAGGTTATATATTCACCCTAATATATACATATAGACATGGAATAAATGACTTTTATAAATTTGGATGTCTTCAAACTTGAAAGTGTTCAGCTAGGTCAAAGCAGGACAGCTGAGCATTTGAGAATATTCACATCTGCAAGGATATTTCCCTATCAGTAAGAACTTTCATTGATCTTATAAAATGTATCAGTCAAAACATCTAGATTAAGTCATTCGTTTATTTAATATATTAAAAATAGTAAAATAACTTTGACTTGTGGGTTGAATCCTGCAAAATTACAAGTTTTATAGTTCAAGTGTGGTTGAACGTCAGCAAATGTATATGTTTCAACCTAATATTTGCCAATATTTATGGATACAGTAGTAAATAAGAGGCTGTCTTTATGGAACATATAGTATAGCCAATTAGAAGAATTACGTTTGATTTTATAGACCACTGAAAGTTCTCGTTCTTGTCTAGATGATCTCATAACTGAATTTGTTTGGACACAAGTCCTTACAGCAATTAGATTTTAATAGTAGTTCCCAGTAATACTTGATGAATAATGGTCTTTTAAAAAAAATCAATCTCAAAAGGTTGAAATGTGCCCCATCTTCTCTTACCAATCTATTATTATGTTACCTGTAATCTGCCAATTTCTATAGGTCCCCTAAACTGGTCAATGCATATTGTATTGTCTTTTAAATTGAGAAACTTTATAATTTTAAAGTATGTTCTGTGTACAATTAATGTTACCTTTTGTAGCTTCCCTTCAAGTTCTTTCCCTATAATGACAAAAAGCTGTCACCTCAAAGTTGGTGAATGAATTATTGTTCCCCATATTCATGCACATCTTTATTATTAAGGCTTAATTCATTTTTTAAGCTTTATAATTTCCCAGACCAAAAATAAGAGATTGGTTTCTTAATATTTATCCCTACAAATAGGCTGTTTTGCCTTTCCTGATAACCTGCTTTGCCTAAATTATGAAAGAACAATTTGGAAGAACAGTGGCTAGAAAAAGACACAGTGATCCAGAAGCTGATGCCCCACAGCTCCCTGCAAGGTTAGGGCAGTATTTTCTCTATTGTCCCCCTGATGATAACCTGCATATTGCTGGCCTTTTTGACTCAGAGCAGCACAAAGGGCTTATGTCTCCAAAAACTTGAACACGGTGACTCCATGTCTTGATCTGAGCTCATCATTTTAAAAAACATAAGTTGGATTTATTTATTTCTAAGTCCTTATATCTGTCTAATATAGACAAACATTATCTTCTGCGTTAATTATAGTAGATTTGTACCAAACTTCGTAAATTTATCTTATTTTTTTCCTTAGTAGTATTTTGGCATGTCGCAGACCAGAGAAGTTGTATGCTATCAAGGCCTCCATTTTTAAGAAATGTTTTAAATGCTGTCTAATAAGAAATCGTTAATGATTCAGTTTTGACTGTTCTTCTTATTTTATCCTCTTTTAGCTCAGTGTTTTCTCAGTGTTTACATAACACTCTGCTATGTGCCTGAGATTATCAGCTGATTCCTTTCTATTGTGTTACTATTTCATAAACTATATCAAAAGCATTTTTGCGTTCTATTTTATATTTATGGAGGTATTTGAGTTATCAACTTTAGTTTTCTTTTGGGTATACTGGTCTTAGACTTATTTTAACACAATTTCAAAACTTGGTGTTCAGTTTTACACAAATCTCCAGAGGCTCAGTCCTTTGATTCACATAAAACTACAAGAGTTTGTTGGCTTAGTTAGATCTTGTATAAATCTCAGGTATTTGTGTGTGAAAGCCTAAAATAACACCTTCCCAAAATGTTCACTGCTTACTTTAATTTTACCTGATAAAGAACTTTCTTAGTGAATTTTATTTTAAGAAGCACGGTTTCACTCAAGAATACGGTTAAGAGATTTGATTGGCTTCAGTCAAGAATAATCATGATATAGGTGGTTCTTTTTGTCCTTCAGACCTTGGGATACCAAATTTCCTTCCTTCCTTTTCTTTTCTTTTCTTTTCTTTTTTTTTTTTTTTTTTGAAACAGAGTCTTGCTCTGTCACCCGGGCTGGCGTGATCTTGGCTCACTGCAACCTCCGTCTCCCGGGTTCAAGTGATTCTCCTGCCTCAGCCTCCCAAGTAGCTGGGATTACAGGTGCGTGCCACCATGCACAGCTAATTTTTTGTATTTTTAGTAGAGACAGGATTTCACCATGTTAGCCGGTATGGTCTCGATTTCCTGACCGTGGGGATACCATGTTTGTTAAGAAGAACATCATCCTGGACTCCACTAGACACGCTGCCTAAACTAATATAGAATATTCACTCAATGTGTCTACAGTGGCATCTCTTATTTTACAATAATGACTTAGCTACTAGTTGCTATGGGTTTATTATTTCATCTCTATTACCTGATTTTAAAAGCATTGTTGCCTTCAAGGAAAAAATGGTAGATTACAATGTCCTTATACTAGACAACTATTTTGAAAATCAGATTACCTGTATAAAGATGCTGCATTTCTCCTTCTAACATTTTCATGTGACCTAATTAAGCTGACTTTATTTTCCTGAAGAATTCTCAGTAACTTGTGCTGTTCCCTATTTGGATTATGAAGTCTCTCAGTGTCTTAAGATTAGGGTGATGAGGCTAAGGTTTTGCCAGTTTATGTCAAGTGGCCTTATTGACTTTTTGAGAGCAGCTTCCAAGTTTTTAGCCTTCCGATAAAGCAATAGCAGCCTAACTGAAGCTCTCTAAGAGAAGCTTTCCATAAACTATTAGTTAGGATGGGGGGGGGAAGTGTCCTTGCAAGGGAGGTTTTGTTTTTGTTATTGCTTTTGCCTGGACTCATCCTTCGCTTATATCAGTCATAGAATTCAATTGCCAGGCTTATCAGAATTATTTGAAATCAAGACGGTGTTTACTGATCATAATAGAATTGTGTCACCTTTAATAATACTCAATTCCCTTCCTGTGTATCATCAAATGCACACGAATCCCATGATCATCTCTAATAACTTAGTCTCTACTAGCAACTACAAGAACCTAAAACTTATAAAATCCATTTGTTACCATATTGAATGTGAACATGTAAAACTATGACCTTTCCTTAATCTCTAACTATTTCAACATTCCTGTCATGCCCCAATTGTAGTTAGAAAGACATTTTCATGTCTAGATTAGTTAAGAAAACAAAAGTCATTAAGGAAGTCATTTTCTAAACAAGATTTGACCTAATGCTGTGCTTTGTCTTTTCTTTTGCTGTCTTCTTTTTTAAAATTAGTTTTGTTGTGAAATCTCCATTATAATTTCAATACAAATGCCAAAAGGAGATTATTCTGAGATGTGTATTTACTATCTGAGATGACCATGGTGCTTATGGTCATTATTTATCTTCCTTATTTTCATAAATGCCTGGGAATAAACCTCTTATAGATACAAAATGCTAGTTTTCAAACTTACCACTGGATCCTAGATTTCCTGTTATTAATGTAAATAATACTAATTTTGGATAGTTTGATAGATTCTTATCAAATTATTAGATCATATTTGGAATGGCCTTACTTAAAAGATAGGTTCCATGGCTTATACAAAAGATATGGGCCATTCTTCCTCAAAGCAACTCAAAGTGAGGTAGCATAGGAATCTGTGTAAGTACTGATAGATATTTGCCACATATATCAAGAATTCATGGGAAAACTATGGTTTCAAACGTGAAACCAAAATTGATCGTGCCAAGGAATCTGACATTGGTTCAATGTTGAAATTTTGTTACTATTTTCCAACCCTAAATGACAATGCAAACCTAAATAGATATGTTTTTCATTGGAAAGTATATGCTGGGGTCAACTAATGAGTCTCTAGGAGGATGCTTAAACCTTTATTAAGAAATACATGCCCAAATTCAGGCGTATAAAAAATAGTACCATGATTTACAACTGTGCATTTTAATAAGTGGCCCTTATAACTTAAATTTCATAATTTTTAAATATGTTCTGTGTGCAATGGTATAACTTTTGTCATCACTTTTAATAATTCATCACAAAAGCAAATACTAACATAATGGGTATTTAACTTGCAACCAACATGCATTTCACATTGACACCTCTACATATCATGCTCCAAAGACTGTTTATATGGACCTCAAACATACGGACCTCACTTCTGATCGATGCACAAGGATCCTTTGTTAAGGAATTCAATCTTTTCTCTGTTAGTTATTAAAATTATTGAAAATCATTATTAGAACTCTAAAATTGATTTTTTGCTTTATACTAAAACTTTTATTTGATGATCATTAATGATTATCCTGAAATGGCAATATAATACAGCCATTTCATATATACGAATAGCTCATTTATTAGTCAAGTTGTATAATTTTGAGAATTTGTTCATAAACAGATTTTAAGAAAAAGCATGAAGCTATTAATCTAATTGAATACACTATATGTGTTTGTATGAGTTATTGGACAGGAAGGAATTTTTCTATTTGTTGTGGCAGATAAATATTCACTAAATGCTTTGAGATGGAAGGATTCAATTTGGAAATATCCTAGATATTTTGAGAGAATGGCATTGATACATGTGAGCTATCTTTGAAAAACTAATAATTGAGTGAGACTCCTCTATCATTGAAAAACTAATAATTGAGTGAGACTCTTTCAACTACATCATGGAAATTGTTTTTCATATTTAATTATGAAAGATCCAATGTGCTTATTTGAAGTACTTTTATTTTATCTCTATGGAGAAGACTAACCATAGTAAAAGCTTTGATTCACTTTTTAAGATTGTGCCTTGGCTCCAGCCTTTAAATTAGTCATTATACATTTTATTCTTCCCTTGGCAAGTATTTGAGGACCAATTTTCTTTTTATTAACAGGGGAGAAATAATGGTTTTAAGAATAAGCCAATCATTCTTAGTATTTGGCCAGATTTCATTTTCCCCATCTTAGACTGACTTTGAAAATAGTATTTAATATCTTGATAGCTATATACCCTACAGACTCAGTGATTTTTACTTTAAAATAAAGAAATACTTTCAGTCTTATCTCAGATGATGATTATGCTGAACATGTATTATATAAACACTAGAAAAATCTTTATTCAGAACAAGTACTAGCCTCTCTCTAGCACCACGGTATGTTCTCTTAAATTTCCCTCAAAAATTATACAGCAAAAAGTTTCTAATAATGTCTATTTTATTTTGTTTCTATTTAGTATACATTTAGCAAGTATAAAGGATATTCCAAACCTTGGATTAGATAATAATGGGAGATATGCCTTGGATTTCTTGGTAGTTGGTAGTGTTTTTTCTAGCATACTTTTTCTGGACACACCATTTATTTAATAAAGGTAAGTTCAGGCAGCTCTCTGCTTCTTCTCACATATAGTAGCTAGATCATAATTCTCAATGTCATTCAATCCAGATAACCATAGTTACCAATATTACAGTCGCAAAAACAAGTTTCTTCTTATTTAAGAAAATGTCCTGAAAATTGCTTTATGTAATCAATCAACTCTCCCCCATTTATTGTGACCATTCTACCTTAGCTCACAAGAAACAACATAAAACGACAATTTTCATTCAATGGCAGTCATTAATTAGAAGCTGGTATGAAATGTTTAATGTAATCTAGGCTGTTGTAAAATCAGGTATATTTTCTCTGTCTTGAAAAACTTTGGCATGGTAGAAATTTTATCAGTTATTCGCCATGAAGTTTCTCCTACCATATTTTTACTGGCAGAAATCTAAGTCTTGTCAGTTTGGCTCCTGTCAGCAGGCGGACTATAGATACTGGAATATACAGTTTAACTCCATCTAATTTCAAGTCTCACTAGCTTAAATCTATTGAGGAAGATTGCATAACTAAAACAAACAAATTATGGACCCAAAATAACATAATGAGGACAGTAAAGATTAATTTAAGTGCTTTTTTAAAACTTCACCTGGCTTTTCTCTTGGAAGGCCTGTGCAACTCATATAATACCAGATTATTTAGTACCTGAATGCATCTGGACTTTGTTTAAAGTTGATCATTTTGTTGACTCATTCAAAAATCTTCTTGCTGAGCCCTAACTTGTTTTATCTTGGGATTTCACATACTTTTTAAGAGGTACAGGAAGGAGAAGCAATAATGAATGATAAAAGCTGTAACTCCCTTCACTAGACTGTGAATAAAACCTTGTATTAATTCTTTTGCCATGACAGAAAGCAGTGCAATGAATACTTCTGGGGCCAGTTATTTAATCATTTTATTTGGCCATGGGAAAATAATATAGGTGTTTATCATGCCTTTTTGTGTGTGAACTGTCATAATTAAGGTGAATTGGAAAAGAATTGATTACATAGTTGAATGACATAAACCGTACTCTGAAAAGAAACACTTTTAACCAGTATCATTTATCAGCCGGATAACTGTATTAGCATCCTAAAAATAAGTTCTTGCTTCAAATCTTGCCTCTTTCCATTCTCTCCTGAAAAGGCAGCCAAAGTGATCTTTATGGAATTGAAATCTAACCATGTCACTTTCTTCTTAAAATCTTTATTTTGTCCCACTGTGGTTTTCAAGCAAAATTACAAACTCCTTGGTTGTGAACACAAAGTTCTTCGTATCATAGTCCCTGTCTACAATTGTAGATTCGTCTTCTGCTCCATCTCACATGCTCTGCTCCGACCATATGACTTACTGCTCCCCAAAAGCATCTCCTTCTGGCTTTGACACCTCTGTTTCACCTAACTTATATATATATATATATATATATATATATATATAGTATATCTTATATGTATCATATATAAGATATATATATCATATAATATATTAGACATATTATATATAATATATATCTAATATAAGATATTCTAATATATATCTAATATATATTATATATCTAATATATCTAATATCTAATATCAGATATATAATATATAACTAAAACAAACAAATTATATATTATATATATCTAATATATATACATACTAAACTGAAAGAACAGAAGCCTAATTCTGAAAGAAGCACCAATGAAACAGTAAGTATGTGCCTTCTTCCTCTTGGCAGGGTAGCTGTTAAGGTAGCTGTTGAGGACAAAATCAAGTGAATCAGAAAGTTTAGTAAACACAAAGCCATATATAATATATATACCTAGGTATAATATATATACATATTATATATACATATAACTAAAATAACCTAAGATATATGTATAATATATACACATATATAATGTATACACACATATATAATAGACATATATAATATATACACATATATAATATATACATATATACACATATAATATATAATATGTACATATATACATATATAATATATACATATGTATTATATATACATATATGTGTATATAAATGTATATGTATATTTATCGTGTGTGTGTGTGTGTGTGTGTGTGTGTGTATATATATATATATCACTAAGAGGTGTTGTTTTAGTTTCTCACTGCCCTCTTGCCTGATGAAATCCTAATCATTTATTTACTCAATGATTTTTCAAGATTTTCTCATGATCGTCTCTTCCAGGAAGACTTCCAAGAGACACTATCTTGATTCTTCCTCTGTGGTCCAGTGGTAGCTGGTGCATTTTTCATATAGTTCTGTAATCATTGATTTCCTTGTGTTTCTCCCTCTATTAGACTATATGCATTTTAAAGGGAAAAAAAAGTACAATATTACATTCCTCACTGTGTTCTAGGTGCCCAGGGCTGCCCTTGGATACATGTAATGGGTCCTCCATGAGCAACCTTTGTTAAATCCATGAACGGTAAAGAGTTTTATATTCAAACCAAGGCTCTGACAATACTTCACTATAAAGCCTCAAACAAATTTTTTTAAATATGAGGCTAGAGATTCTTGCCTCAGGTGGGTTGTTATAACTGTTAAGGGCAGTGTAAAAGTTCCTTGAAATTTCAAAAGAAAAACGATACAAAGATGATAGCATTATTGTTAAACATATTCTTTCTGCAGAAAGGTGTTTGTTAAGGTTCATGATTGGGTGAGAATAGTAAGGGAGAAAAACTGAAGTTATGAATCTTTTCTTTTTTATTTGTTTTTCTGAAGTCCCTAGGAGTACTTTTTTGCTGTAGGAATACAAGGGCGTTGTCACATTTTTCTTTTTATGCTTTATGGCTCTCCGGTTCCAAGTGCTGAGTAGGAAAGATGACTGTTTTACTATAAGAATAGTAATAACATTTTCAACCCAAAACTCACTAATCAAATTGATTAGCTGCCCACAAAAATAAAATCCTGCAACAACACGTTCCTATTTTTAAAACATTTTTTGGCATTTTATATTTTTTCATTATTTGGTAGAGTGAAATTTTATTGTTTGGGGATGTTCAGTTCACTTGAGAAACCAAACTTAAGAAAAAGACAACTAGAAATTGCCTTTATTGAAGAAAAAATATAGAGATAAAACTGAAGAGAAAAAATGGCTTTAAATGTGTTGTAACACGGAAAGTCAAGTTAGTTATTTGGGAAGCCACAAAAACTACCATCTCCCAGGCCATAGTTTCAGAAGTTTCTTGGCTTTATTGGGTTTTACACACTAAACTGAAAGAACAGAAGCCTAATTCTGAAAGAAGCACCAATGAAACACTAAGTATCTTTCTTCTTCCTCTTGGCAGGTAGCTGTTAAGGTAGCTGTTGAGGACAAAATCAAGTGTATTGGAAAGTTTAGTAAACAAAAACCAGAAAAACTAATTCTACTTCTTGACTTGGTGACTTGGCTGAAAGGTAGGGGAAGAGGAAGGGTTAATTTTGCTTCTGAGTGTCTATTTCTTCATCTGTATGATGAATGAGCAGGACTAACTGTTCTCTGATACCCCCTAGATCTGAAGTTACCAGATTCTAAACGAATCTAGTTTTTATATCATCAGGTACAACTTTCTGTCACCTCAACCAAACCCCATTTTCTCAAGCAGGAAGGGAGAAAGGAAAGGAGGAACAGAGAAAAGAAAGGTGAGAAAGAGGAAAGAAGGTAAGCTGTAAGGAACAGAGGGAGACAAGAGGGGAGTGAAGGAAGAAGTGAGTAAGAAAGAAAGGAAAGATTTCAAAAACTGTAGCCTTAGACATATTCTAGGCTCTCTCAAGCCTTACAGTGAAGAAGTTATTTCTAATAATACCAAATATGAATAATTCCTATCATACATGAATAAATTTGGTTTATTAGTAGTAAACAGATTATCATTCCTAAGATATAAGAAGTAAAGTTGCTTTCTGATAATAAAATTTGAAAGATATAACTTAGAACTTATATACACTACATAATACAAACTTCCACAAATAATTTGAAAAAATAATTTCCATAAATATTTCAAAAAATAATTTTTCATAAAATTTTAAAATGATTTTTTTGCATGGTATGATACTTTTTTTTACACTCAAAATATTCCTAGGCACTAGTCACGATAGCAAAGACATGGACTCAACCTAGGTGCTCATCAATGGTGGACTGGAAATGAAAATGTCTTATATATACATCACAGAATACTATATAGCCATAAAAAGTTTCCTTGCAGCCATATGGATGCAGCTGGAGGCCATTATCCTAAGCAAATTAATGTGAGAACAGAAAACCAAATACTACATGATCTCACTTATAAGTGGGAGCTAAACATCGAATACACGTAGACATAAAGATGGCAACAATAGACACTGGGGACTACCAGACCGGGGAAGGCGGGAGGGGGGTCACTGGCTGAAAAACTGCCTATTGGGTACTATGGTCACTACCTGGGCAACAAGATCATTTGTAAGCCAAACCTCAGTGTCATGCAATATACCCACATAACAAACCTGTACACGTGCCCTTTAATCTATGATAAACGTTAAAATTGTAAAGGAAACATATTGCTAGAAAGCACTAAATAACCATAAATGTTCAGTTATGTTGACTTTTATGGAATTTAAATGTTTTCTTTCTATATCTCTAATTTATCACTTTGACAGACGGCTTTCTTTTGACTCTTCTTTTTCTCCTTGATCAGATGATACCACCCAATTCTCCCCCAATCCCACACACATATAAATGCATATAAATAGTCATGCTTCTATTCTCTTCCTCCCAGCTTCTTTTTCTTCTCTTATTCCTTTTCCCTCCCATTGTGGTCTTTAACTATTATAGCTGCTAAGTTAGGGCAAGAAACTCTGTAGTATCTCTAATATTGCAGATTAAGAAATGCTGCTGGGGTAGATAACTAAGTGTTACTTCATAAGGGGCCATGGGGAAGGTGAGTCAGAAAGAATCCTTATAATATGGACACTGACCTTGTTAATGTTCTGGGCACCAGCGTACACCCCCACACACACACACACAAAAACTCATAATTAGTACTACCTTTGGGTTGTTACTGCCTCTTGTCTTCATGAATCTTAAGTGATAGAAAGAGAGGCTGAAGCTTTATCCATTCTAGAGTAGGAGAAAAATGCTTATAAGAGAGTTATGAGTATGGGCTTTATTGTCATACACTCCTGGAATTTCAGTTCTGGATTCAACTAGCTATGTCATCTTGGGCAAGTCATATACATTCTTTGACACTTAGAAACCTCATGTAGCAGAAAGAGGAGGATGAATGTACTGTAACTCTTCACCTTGTGAAGATTAAATAAGATAATGTACCATAAAGCTCTTAGCACAGTAAACTTTACTTTTCATCTGGAGATGTGAAAAATGTATTGGGGTTAAACCTGAAAGATGACCTTAAGACCATGCCTCAGAGTGCGGTTCTCATCTAGCTACATCTATGTCAACTACTACATCAGAACTTCTGTGGGTGGGGCTGAGAGGATGGATTTAGATGAGGATCCTGAGTGAAGCTTTGGCACCAAGATGTTTCAGAAACACTGCCTCAGAGACTTATCTTCAATTTAAAAATAAAAATCAATAGAAATATTGGATTCAGTATGCAGTTTTCAATTTCCAATCAAGGTTTCTACTGTGTACTTTCAAAAATATTCTTTATCTTCTGTACATTTGTACTGAAAATAATATGTTTTGATGTAGGCCTATTTGGAATAACTTGTTTCTTCATCCCTAACTTTTGAATAAAAATTACCAAGAGACCAAATTTTTGAATTTATATTTTCACAGTGCCTGGTTATTCACAAATATTAAATTTAAGTGTGACATTAGTTTAATCATTTTCAATTGTGTGGGATGTTTTCAAGTTGAGAGAATAACTGAAAGGGATTTTATGTCAGAAGTATATAAATATTTAAATGAAGTTTTTACCAATATATACTGTGTCCTAGTCAATTTGTGGTTAAAGAGCTAATCTTCACCAAGAATCAAGAAAAATTAAGTCACAAATGTGCTATTCAAATAGAAAACCTTTGTGATCAAATGAGGACCATACTTGGTTAAAAAAATATTCACTTATTTATTCCTATTTCCGTAAGTTGCATTATATCTGCACTATTCCCAGGATGACCCCAATAGAATTGTTCTTGCCAGGAAGACATGAATTCCTCATTCTATACCTGTGAATATGCATGGGATGTCATCAGTGGTAAAGTGAGTCTTCCTAAATGCTAAATGCCAAGTAGAATAAGAGCAAATGTTGGGCTTAGTTGATTTAGCTATAAAAATACTCAGTGATAAATAAGAACGGTTTAATAATACAATTATGTTTGGTTGAAGAAAAACAAGTACTTCCTATTCGAAGAGACAACAGCTGAAATGAAAAAGATTTGAAAAAGAAAGCATGGTAATGGAATGATTTCTTAAACTGACGTGTGGACAAGCAGGTAGATAAAAATCTCTGTCTTGTCTTCAGCATGGCATTTTAGACAGATCAATGAACTACAGGTGTGAACAGAGTGGAATGAATACAGTAGTCCCCTCTTATCCAAGGTTTCACTTTCTATAGTTTCAGTTACCCAGGCTCAACCCGTGTCATTGTGTTATATCAACAGTACAATAATATATTTTCAGAGAGAAAAAGAGAACAGAAGAGACGACATTCACATAACTTATATTATATGGTTATAGTTGTTCTCTTTTATTATTAGGTGTTAATCTCTTACTATGCCTAATTTATAAATTAAACTATCACAGATATACATATATATATATGGCTTGGTACTATTCAGTCTCAGGCATCCACTGAGGGTATTAGATAGTATCCCTTGCAGACAAGGGGGGACTTCTGCAATACACTAAGAATTGGAAAGCACAGCATATATTACTTCATCAGGGAAAATGCCTTATATATTGCTATAACACAAGAAATGATACTGATGGGACAGAAAAACAAGCAGGCTCCATTGATTTTCCCTGGCTCCTCATATTCCTTACTAATGCAGTTGAGGATGTAAATAATGCATACAACAGATTGCATTAGAGGTGATTGTCTCCTTATTACATGCATAAGTCAAAAGGCATTATTAGTGCGTTAGAGACTTGGAATCAGTTCCAGATTGCAGAGTCTCTTTGCCTAATGACTGTCAAAAATGGGAAACTCACAAACCAAAGCAACCAAACAAGACTATTTTCATAGTTAGCTCATATGTTGCCTTCCTTTGCATCATAAAAATAAAAATGTTATTTTATGGAACAAACACTTTTTTAATGCATGAAATTTTTATCAAGAAAAGACATAAAAGGTTTTCATAAAGGAATATTATATTGTCCTTTGTGATTCTTCTTAAATCGGTTGTTGTTATTTCTTTTTTAACCTAGGCAAGATAATCATAAACAAATTGATGTTACAAGCCTTATGTGATTGTCTCAATAATTTCTATAGCCTGGGGAAGGACTATATATCTTAATCCATTATTGTATCTTTCATTGCTTAATTATGGTAGATGTTCAATAAAGCAGGATGGTTCTTCCATATAATTTTATATTGTTGATAAATAACCAAAAGTATCCTGTCCCTGATCACTCATTTGCATATGATCTACAAAATGTTAATTGAACTATGTTTCGTTCTAGCAAATTCTGCAACAGTACGTACTTTGACTTTGTCACTATGGAAGCATTGTTAGTTTAATTTTAGTACCACTGATTTGTATAACATTTATTTCTGCAGCCTTTTAATCTCCCAGAGCCTTCCATATTATGTTCAATATCTGGCTTTGGTGAGCATTTTCAATGGTAAAACAAACTCATTCCCCTTTTGGTGGGTAGGTTGTGTTTTTTTCACTTACTCCTGAGTGGTACCTGTGCAAAAGCACAAAGGACTGATTAAGTTTTCAGTTAAGATGATGGGATGTATGAGATATATAAACGGAATGTTGATGATCCAGAAATCCATGGCCTCTGCACAAAAGCCAAACTAATTTCTAGAATATGTAAGAAAAAGTAAACTTGATTTAATAGATAGGAACATATTACTTCTTTTTAAAATCTATTTTAAATTCTTTCTGACACTATAACAGACCTTCCCTCTTGCAACTTAGTAGGATTAAGTTTAATAGGATTAAATTTAGTTCTAATTTAAAAAAAAAAACTTTTTATTTTAGAGTAATTTAAAATTTACAGAAAAGTTGCAAAGAAAATACCATGCCCCATGCCCAGTTTTCCCTACCGGCAATGTCTTGTGTTATATGTGTCACAACTAATGACAAATATTGGTACATTATTATTAACTAAAGTTCAGTCCTAACATTTTAAAAATACATTATATTGAAAAGAAAATATTTTATATATAATTAATTGATTGTTTCTCAGGTTTAAAATAAAGACCAATTAGAAAATGTATGTAGCAAAAATAGCATTCCATATCAATTCATAAGAAATGATTTTGTGATTCAATATAGGTGACCAGATAGAAATGTATAACAAATATACAGTTTTGTAGATGCTATTGTGTTGTAATTTATTTCAATAGTATATTTATTTAGACTTTAATGTACCACAACCAAAATAAATTCTGCAAGAAACATTGTGTGTTTAGACAGTTTTGAACAGGGCTGGGCAAGGTGGCTCATGCCTGTAATCCTAGTGATTTGGGAGGCTGAGATGAGAGGATTTCTTGAGCCCAGGAGTTTGAGAACAGCCTGGGTAACATAGTGAGACCCCGTATCTACAAAAAAAAAAAAAAGAAAAAATTAGCTGGGTGTGGTGGCACATGCCTACAGTCCCAGATATGCTGGGGGAAGGGGAGGGAAGCTAAGGCAGGAGAATCATGTGAGCCTGGGAATTTGTGGCTGCAGTGAGCCGTGGTCGTGCCACTGCACTCCAGCCTGGGTGACAAGAGAGACAGAGTGAGACCCTGTCTCAAAAAATTAAAAAAGAAAAAAAGGTTTTCAACAGAAAGATATCTTCCCATTTAACTTGAAAAAATTAAGTATTATCCCATAAGGTCAGTCATCTCAGTAATAACCGTTTACTGAGGACTGTGTGTCAGGTGTTTTGTGAAGTGCTTGGCACACATTATGTTCCATCCTATCAACAGCACTTCCATGTTTGTTTTATGTTATAGATGAGGAAATTGAAATTCAGCAAAGCATAGAAAGTAGCTTAGGGATAAACAGCCAAGAAATGATCGATACAGGTTTAAAGGAGGAGGAAGAAGGGGTGGGGAGAGGAAAGTGGGGAAGTGGAGAAGAGGAGGAAGAGGAAGAAAAGATGCCCAGGGGAAGTAATCTCCTAAAGTATAAAGTATAAAATACCACCTCATGTTTATAACAGGAGATTCAGTACTTAAATCCAATCCTGATTAATAGAATAGAGTGTTTAGTCATCTTTGCATTACGTAAATGAGAGTGATTGGTCTAAATTGGCATTTTTGCAAATTAGGTTTTTTTTCAAATAGTGGTACTGGCAGGTTTATCAGGGAAGTGATATAGAACTGGTTTAATACAAAAAGCTACCTGGGCATAGTGACTCATGCCTATAATCTTAGCACTTTGGGAGGCCAAGGCAGGCAGATCATCTGAGATCAGGAGTTCAAGACCAGCCTGGCCAACATGGCGAAAACCCCATCTCTACTAAAAATACAAAAATTAGCTGGGCACAGTGGTGTACGCCTGTAATCCCAGCTACTCAGGAGGCTGAGGCAGGAGAATCGCTTGAGCCCAGGAGGAGGAGGATGCAGTGAGCTGAGATCGCGCCACTGCACTATAGCCTAGGTGACAGAGCTAGACTCCGTCTAAAAAAAAAAAAAAAAAAAGGCTACTGTAATGTGTGAAAAATATTAATGAATTTTATGTCACAGGTTTTCATCTTTTACAAGGAGATGTTTATGGTTATTTATAAAGAGGCTGAGAGATAAAAATTATATTAAACTGAGTAGTTCATATAAGGCATTAAAATGAATTATTACTTAGCAGAGTAGTGAGGTTCTGTTACTCAAGATTTCTAAGTGGAAATAGTAGGAAACTTTTCTTTAGTTTAGTAATCCATAGATATGTGTGCATCTTTGTGTTATAAGGTAGAGGCTTAGGATGTTTGGGACTCTTATTATACTCCTGACCCTGAATTCCTTTCTTGATTAAGGAATAACAAGATGAATACACCTGGGGCACCATCTGGAAATGTATTATCTCTCTTTGATTACTATCATTTCTCTGTCTGATTGTCATAGCTGGAGTCTCTTGAATTTGGGGGCTCCAACAGGATATTTTTGCCTGTTTTGAAAATGTAAGTAAAAATCAACATTTATCAATGTTATTTTTAAATGTAAGCGTCGTACTTTATTTATTTATTTAGAGACAGAGTCTTGTTCTGTCACCCAGACTGGAGTGCAGTGGTGCAATCATAGCTAACTGCAGCATTGAACTACTAGAGTCCAGTGATCCTTTCACCTCAGCCTCCTGAGTAGCTGAGACTACAGGTATGCATGCCACCATGCCCAGCTATTTTTTTTATTATTTTTATTTTTGTTTTAAAGGCAGGGTCTCATTATGTTGCCCAGGCTGGTCTCTTAACTCCTGGTCTCAAGTAATCCTCCTGCCTTGGCCTCCCAAAGTGTGAGGATTACAGGTATGAGCCTCCACACCTAACCAGCATCATACTTTAGATTCAGTCTTCAGAAAATGGTTTTACTTCAGCATTGTTTATTAAGTAGAAAATAAGTTTCAAAACTAAAGAACAGGCTAGGAAGAGTTTGTTAAATTATACAAAATTACAGCTAGATAGGAAGAATGAGTTCTAGTGTTGTATACCACTGTAGATTACTATAGTTAGCAATAATATATAGCTGCAAATAGCTAGAAGGAGAATAGTGAACATTTTAAATACACAGAAATGGTAAATGTTTGAGATATTGAATATGCTATTTATTCTGATCTGATCACTGTACATTCTGTGTATGGGAACACTATGTACCCCATGAATATGTACAATTATTTTCAATTTTAAAAAGTAGAGTTAATGCTAAATGAGTTTCTCAGTGGTCTAATTGCTTTTGTATTCAGAATCTCTCTTTTTAATCATCAGATATACAGCTTGAGATTTCACATTTCAGCCTAAAGAAACACAGTAATATTAAGTAAAGGTTTGATACACTGCAGCTGTAACAACAGCAACAAAACGTTTGTTGACTGTTATTACTCCGTTACCCAAATTGGAAAAGCACGTGTATAGTAGTAATTTATGTTTTTGGTAACAGAAGAAGGAAACATAATTTTATAAAACATTTTTATTTTTTTCCAAATAATATTTGAAAAATGAGGATGCTTCTCAGAAGAACCCAAACAAATACTAATCTCGGCCACTATGGTGATCTCTGCAAAGGCAATATAAATGGGAGAGACCCAGGGAATAGCTTGATATTTATCAAAGACATAATTTGCTTCTTCCACACTATCTCACTAGAACATATGTTTATTGATAAAGACCCAGATACATAAGTGTTATGGAAAAGAACTAACTTCTTGTATTAATTGGCAATCCTAATCTTTGGGTAACTGCTTCCCAGTAAATTAAGACCAATCAGTAAGCTTTCTTTGATCAGGTCAGCTAAAAGAATCAGGGGCAGCATTTTTCTTAGGAAAAAACTATTTTTAATTATATTCTATTTTCATCATTATCTCATATATCTTTGGGGCATCAGGAAATGATTATGGCATACCTACTACGTGCTGGATACTTTTTTATGTACTAAGGAGACAGTAATGAAAAAATAGACAAAACAAAACGAAAAAAACCTTTTTCTCATGTATGTACTAATGGGAAAAAGCTAGACAATTGATAAAATATATAAGGAGATTGTATTCTATTCTTTGTTATAATAGATAGTGGTAAATGCTATAGACAGAAATAAAAAGACCTAGAGTTTGGGGGTGGTGGTTAAGATTACAGCTTTTAATGATGAAATCAGGGATGTGTCACTAAAGAGGGACAGTTGGATAAAAGTTTTAAGGAGATGAGGGAGTGAGCTACGCAGATATTGAAGACAGGAGCATCCAGGTGGGAGGAAGTGTGCCCTGAGAATAGCATGTTTGGAAGTTTAAGACATGACACACGACCTTGCACCTAGGAGGAATGCAGAGCATGTTTCATTAAATCAATACTAGGCTTCAAGATATTAAGTGTTTTTCTATACATTATGGTCTAATTCAATGACATTCTTTCTTTACCCACAGAATTGAATTTGACATGAATATTCAAATATGGTTCACAAACTGAAAACAGTTTGCTTCGTATGTAAGATTTTATATCATTTCAAGCCTTGTTTTTTCATTCACTCTTCATATTAATGCTTTAAAAACAGTTGTAACTTTCTCTCATAATTGTGAATTGCTTTTTCTAGGAGGGTAATTGGCTGTGAAATTGGACTCTTTTTTTCTTCTGTAAACTGTCTTCATGCTTTGTGGAGAATTGCATTCACCAATTTCTCTTCCTTCCTTTATTTTTGCTTCGTTGAATAGTTTCACCCAGAAGAGAAAGAGAAAATCCCTGAAGGCATTATACACAAAAGGTCATTTGTCCTACTGCCAGCTCAATGATAAAAGCTCAGAGAGTGAATAGTACTCCCCTGCAAAATAAGCATTGATAATTGAAACACCAAACAAACAAAATAGATACCAAATTCTTTGAAACAGTAGTCTAATGCTGCCCTCTCAAATTGGGATACATTTTTTTTTCTTACAAATCAAAAACCCTAAGCGATTCACTCTCCAAAGGCCTTTCTCTTGAGTTTTGTCCTGCAATTTGAATAAGCTCTTTGTCTTCATACTGTCCTCACATTGCTGAGGGAGTTCTGATGAGCAGATACCCCCCTTTCCAAGAGGGTATGGTGACAGAGCAGACCCTAGCCCCTGCTACTGTTCTCTTGCTCCACCAAGAGAACGAGTGGCAGTGTTTTTTTGTGAATAAAACAAGAAAATATAAGCATACATCAAACTGTACAGTCAGTACTGAAAGTGCCCAAGTGCCATCCCGTTCATGCCATGAGCTATATGATTGGCCTGGATGTAGAAGCCTGAAGGTGAATTATCCTGTTGGGTTCAGATGAGTGCAAATTAGCTGCAATTTAAGCATTAAAGTGGATATGAACTTGAGTATATCCAACGTGCAAATTAATTGTAGCCATTTTATCTAGCGGGTTCCAAAATTACCCTTGAAAATTAAAACACTTGTTCCTGAAAATTCTTATGAAATAGCCTCTGTTCAAATTAGAAGGGAATAAACCTCATAGAGCTTCTGGTTAAATGTGAAGGCATTTACTTTTGGTGAAAAAAATGCATCAGCTATTTATATCAGAATATGTGGACTGGAATACTGACTCTAACTCTTAGTAACTAACCCATTTGGGAAATAAGCAATAATGAAGTTGGCAATGTTTTTGGTGTTCTTTCAAACTGGGTTCTGAACTTATCTATTATATGTCTGGCAGTGGAAATTAAAGAAGAAAAATAGATATAGCAGACTTATTCCTGAAAGAGCATCTTGGGAAGATAAGACATATAGAGATTAAAGAGTAAAGTAATTAATATAGTGATTGGTATCACTATAATACCAGAAACAAGACTTAAGTGCCAAATGTAGAAAATATAATGTTTGAGTCCTAAGAAGGGAGAAATTATGGCACACTGGCAATTCCTAGAAACTTCTCTCTCCAGGGATAAGACTTGGCACTTGACTATGATATGTCAAAGTTAGAACAGAACATAGAGACTACCTGGCTCAGTTTCTCATCACACAGATGTTAAGAATTCCACGGTCCCACAAAGCTGCAAGTTAAATGGGCCTGCAGCAAAGACTTCCTAAGCCCTAAACCAAGCAGTTCTTTCCTTGTTTTATGTACTCATTTCTGAGTAAATAAACTCATTGAACAAGCATTTTGAGTGCCTATATGTTCCAGATGCTGCTCTGAGTGTTGAGAACCAAACAGTGGGCAAAATTTACAAAATCAATGGATGTAATGGAACTGGCATTCTAGTAGATTATATACACAGTGAGTTTATATTTTTGAAAATAATTTTTCTTAGTGAAAAGAGTGTAATGGGGTGGGGTGGGCAGGTAAGATAGTGAAGTTTTCTCTGAGAAGTTGTCATTCACACAGAGAATTAAATTATAAAGAGCCAGCTATGGGCGGGCAAACATTTCCAGCAGTGAGAAAACAAGGATCAAAAGCTCTGGGGGAAGAAAATGTGACTGGATGGAGGACCCACAGGAGGTATTCCATACCTGTAAACAAAGATATGGAACTGAGAAGCAGGCATTGTCCTGTGATCACTGATTGTTCTTTTAATATAAGTTCCCACTTCAATATGATAAGGACAGCCCATTGGGAAGACAAAAAAATAGAGTAGATCTTAAATGTTGTCAATATATACACACACAAAAAAAAAAAGAGCGAGAGAGAAAGAAAAAATAAGGCAGTGGTAACTATGGGAGGTGATAATATGTTAATTAGTTTAATTGTGATTATTTCACAATGTGTACATATATCATAACATTAAGTTGTTCATCTTAATTGTGTTTATAAATGATACCACAATAAAGCTGGAAAAATTAGAAAATACTATACATAACTTGAGGATTCAAATCAATTTTAAAAATTTTCTTTGTACTAACATTTGCTATTCTGTTTATTTTTTGAATATATGTGCCCCTCCCTACTCACTTTACATGAAATAATGTAGTAGGCTGATGGTTGGGGTGGGAGAGATGAACCACTTTTCCATGTTTACACCTGTGGCACCAAAAGCAAAAGAAAGCCTCCGGGGATTGCTATCAGGATGCTGGTCCCTGGGACCTTTCCCTGTCAAAGCCCATCTGCCTTCCTAGACACTTTTCTGAGTAAACAAGGGCTGATTTCCAGGCAGCACTTATGTGGTTAGCTTAAATTTTGTACATCAGGGCATTCGAGGGAGACCACATTACCCAGTGGGATTTTACTTGGCAAGGTACATCCTTCTACAGGAGAATCTAAGAGTTCTACATTACAAGATTCAGCCAAATACGGTGCAAAATGCAATTAACTGATTATTTTTAAAAACCATACTGTTTTTTTGAGACAGAGTCCCCCTCTATCACCCAGGCCGGAAGACAACAAGTTGATCTTGGCTCACTGGAACCTCCACCTCCTGGGTTCAAACAATTATTGTGCCTCAGTCTCCCAAGTAGCTGAAACTACTGGCCTGCACCACCACGCCCAGCTAATTTTTGTATTTTTTTGTAGAGATGGGTTTTCGCCATGTTGGCCAGGCTGGTCTCGAACTCCTGACCTTAGGTGATCTGCCCACCTCAGCCTCTCAAAGTGCTGGGATTACAGGTGTGAGCCACCACGCTTGGCCTTAAAGCATTTCATTTGAAGTTTTGCCAGGACTGGCAAATATTGGACCCTGAGTTTGATGGAGAAAGGTTTTCTGGACTGCTTTCTTGCCTTTCAGCTTGTTGGCAGTATCATTATCAGAATAACTTCTTCCTTGTTCATGGAAAAAACGTCAATGGCTGCTAATCTGGAAAGAGAATGTGTAATTTAAATGGGAAGCTGAATCATGTTTTATCCTCCCAAGAAAAAAAAAATGCTTCACGAGGGTTGCAAAGTGGACTTAAGTATTTTCATTTCTTTCCCATGTTGAACAGTCTTCACCCTTTTCTTATGTATTTTCAGAGTATTGTCCAAATGAGAGGAATAAGATGACATTTTACTGGCAGATTTTTCTGATTCAAATGCATATATAGTGCAAGGAATACATTTCTTAATTTGATTGATGAGAATCCGATACACTTACTGTCTCCTCTGAGGAGCAATTGGTTACATGTAGAGCATACATAAATAATTTAAATCCATTTTTTCATATTTTTTTAATTGTTAAGTTTTATTTTTTTCATAGAGATGGAGTCTTGCTATGTTGCCCGAGCTGTTCTTGAACTCCTGGGCTCAAGCAGTCCTCCTACCTTGACCTCTCAAAGTGCTAGGATTACAGGAATGAACCACTGGGTTTAGCCCCATTTTTCACCTGTAACCTTAGTTTGTACAATTGTTGACTTTTCTGTTAGAAAATAGGGAACCTTCGTATTTAAAGAACTTTATAGCAAGTATTGAATTTCAAAGGTTAACTTCAAGTAGCAAGTGCTTTTTAGTGTTCCTCTACCCAATGTAAAACAACAAAATTAACCAACTTCCAGAGCAGTATAAGAATTCTTACAGCATCATTACACCCTGGCTTTACATCTTACATTCCATATACTGCCAAAAAAAAAAAAAAAAAAAGAAGAAGATTGTAAGATGCTAGTATAACTGATAACTAAGCGACCATTGGTCAACTTGTAATGATCAGAGATGGTTTGGAAGTGGGCATAGAACCAGTATTGTTGTAGTAAGAAGTGGTGGCTATGAGGATAGGGAGGTAGTGATGCTGGGTGTGGGCCGAGGAGACTAGATTATTTCAGGTGCATATCTGTGGTCAAGCACATAAAATGTGTAATTCAGAAACTATTACAATATAATATGACTTGCCGGTTTTTATGAGCTGTTAACCCTATACCAAATTCCAATATACTTAGAAGAGTTTTGATTTCTTCTTTCTTCTTGTTCAAGCCCATATGTGTTTATGTCAGGAGTAAACCAAATACTTGGAGGATATAACCACCTACCGTGGGTTAAGACTAGAAGACAGTAGGGACTGAAAGGCAAAATAAGGTTGTGTTTTCTCCAGCAAACCTTTGTATTTAAATAACTTTATAGCAAGTATTGACTGTCAAAGGTTGCCTGACTAGGACAGCTTCTTAAATATTGATGGAGAAAGGATGCTGAACTTTGGAGTATTTGTCTTCATTAAATACTTGAGTGACAGGTTAGGTGATCTGCTTCTGTGCCAGGTTGAATCATGAAGTATAATATTATAGTAGTAATAATAATATCTGCCTTTTGTAAATGCTTTGTGTACTAAGCACTTGGATGAGTACTTTATATACTTTATCTTCTTTAAATTACCATGCGTGAGACAGCTGCTGTTATTTACAGAGAAGAAAACCCACAACAGGAAAGTTGTGGCAGAAACTTGCCAGGGTCACTAAGCTAGGAAATGGAGGAGCCAGGTTTCATACAGAGCAGTTTGAGTATCAGAAACCAACCAGAACTACAGTTACCTGGCATTGGGCAAACCATGTCATTCTCTGCATTTGTTTCGTTAACTATTAATTTATTTAAAATGTATGCCTCCCTGATGAGGCTGTTATATTAAGTGAAATAATGCATATAAATGCAGACAGTTCTGCCTGGTGCATGGTAGGTCGGTTTTACTAGCTAGTATGGTGTATTTCTACTACAACTCATTTTATTGGCAGCAGCTCATCTGAAGCTCTGATTGTTTTAGAGCGTTTTGATGTTCCTTTGAACAGATTAATTTAGATCTGATGATAAGATGTTATAACTAAGACTCTAATCCTGATACAATCACCCAAACTAGTGTATGTGTATATATATATATATATATGTATATATATGATATAAGGATATGTGATATACAGAGAATATGATGGTATGTATGTATATACATACAGTTGACCCTTGAATGACACAGGAGTTGGATCTGTCCCCCCACACAGCCTGCACAGCTGAACATCCACGTATAACTTTCGATTACACTCAAATTGAACTACTAGTAGCCTACTGATGAGGGGAAGGCTTACCTATGACATGAAAATTCAATGAACACATAGAATACAATGCTCTATGTATTATATACTGTATTCTTACAATAAAGTAAGCTAGAGAAAAAAATTGTTATTAAGAAAATAAGGAAGAGAAAGTATATTTACTATTCATTAAGTGGAAATGGATCACCATAAAGGTCTTCATCGTCACTGTCTTCAAATTGAGTAGTCTGAAGAAGAGGAAGGGTCTTGCTGTCTCAGGAGTGGCAGAAGTGGAAGAAAATCCATGAATAAATGAAACTGCACAGTTCAAACCTAGGTGTTTTCAAAGGTTAACTTTATACATATAGGTGTGTGTTTTCTAATTGCTGATGGGAATTATATACTTACACTATTGTTATTTTGACCTGTCGAATTTTCTCTTAATCCCTAATTTAGAAGAATTTTTGAAAAAATAAAAATCCCTCAGTACCCTGAAAATAGACTATGATTTTCACATCCTTTAAAAATTGATGTGTAGGGTGTGAAAATGAAGCCAGACAAAAGAAATGAGATCACTTCTTTTTAAAATTAAACTTTGTCATTGTTTGTACTAGCTATCCTACAGCCCCAATATAGTTTTGAAATCGAATAGATTCCTAATAGAACTTTAACCGATCAAAGTGTGTTTCCTGAAGCTTCACAAAACTGCATGGACATTTTGACTTATCATATAACAGGTATATAAATATATTTATAATTTAGGTTATGCCACTAACTTCTTCCTTACACAAGTTCTGTGGTGAGACTGCCAGAGTTTGAATCTTGCTTCACCACTTATTAGCATGTACTCCTATGCAAGTTGTTTAGATTCTCTGCACTTGACTTGCTCACCTGTGAAATGGAGATAATAGTCACTTAAGTAATTAGGGTTGTCATGAGCATTAGCGTTTATGTGCCTGCCATGTAGTAATCCTCAGTTAATGTTAGCTGCTATTAATACAATTATTATCAAAATCATTATTATAATTCTCATTTTTAAAAAGTAGTTTATTGAAAACAACACTGAATTAGTAGACAAATCCTATGTTTGATCTGAAAGTTGTGTTAATGTCTCAACATTATGATTTTCTCATCAATAAAATAGAAATAATAATACTTGGCTATCTCATTGGATTATTCTGAGAATCCAATGAGATGCCATTGGTGAAAGTGATATGAATATTGCTAAATGTTATGTAAACATAAAGTGACATTTATGTTATATTAAAGAATGAGCCTGAGAGAAAGACTGAAGAAATGTTTCATGGGGGGTGAGGCAGTCCCTTTTAAGAGAAGCAGGAAGACGTTTTCATGAGCTCTTGGGTACAGGCAGGTGAAAAGCTGAAACTCATGCTGAAAATGATAGAATATCAAAAAGGCATGAACATACTGATATGGCGGATTTCTGTTTGACACTTAGGGAATATGATATACGTTTTACAAAGAAACATAGATGAGATAACAAAGATTATAGTTTATAATGGGGGAGGATTTCTTATTTTCTGTATGGCAGATTTTGAATTTCTATCAGTACTTTAATCAGATGATGTAAGATAGATATATTATTGTGGAGAATTCACCTTTCTGAGATGTGCAAATCAGCTTGGCATATATTTCAAGCCCTGAGAAAAGTACTGGCATAAAATTTCTTATCTACAGGAAAGCATACGAAATATTGTGAGAGTAGAGAGAGAAAAAGAAGATTGAGAGAAAAGGAAAGAGAGAGAAAATGGGGCAAGGATGTCAAAGTTTCACATTTGTTGGTTTCTAGCAAAGGGGCAGTATACAGCAATTTGTAGTTGTCACATTTGAACACATAAAATTAAAATTTTTTCAAAAAGCAATTTGCTTTATTGATGGTTCCATTTTTACTTTTGTAAATTTCTGAGTAAAATAATCTTTTCTGACAATCCTTTCTATCTGAAAATCTGAGCTATTTATCAGAAATCACGTCAGCGATACCCTGTGCCATGTGATATTTTGCATTATGAAGTGTTTAATGCTGAAAGATGCCTTAGACATTATCCAGGTCAATATCCCTATTTACAGATGAGAAAATAGAGCCACAATGGATTAATTCAGTGATTCTATTTGCAAAGTATGGTTTCTTTAGGATCAGTATGATCTAGGAATACATTAGAAATTCCAATTCCAGGGGCCTATTCCCCAGACCTACTGAAACTCTGAGATCAGGCCAGCAATCCTTTTTTGTTTGTTTGTTTTTTGAGATGGGGGTCTGTGTATTTTAAGAAGCCCTTCAAGTGATTCTGATATGCACGATAGCTTGAGAACCACTGGACTAGCTTTTAATTTTTCTGACACCTACCCCCATATTTTTCACATTGTACCATGCTGCTGCTTCTCTTTCAAAGTTTTGCTCTTTAGAATTGAAGGGACTAAGAAACTCAACTGTGTCCACGTATACCAAAATAGTGGGAAAATCAAGGAAATAATTTTGTAAGACAGCTCTTAAAACACCTGTCAGACTCGAGAATTGTTAGATGAAAGTAGTATTTTTAAGATTTAACATTGTAGATAACTGTCTCATTTCCCTACTCCACAGAAACTGATTAAACTACAATCTCTAAGAGATAGTCAGGAACACTGCTCTAGCCTCATACTATTTAGAAACAGCCCTAATATTTTGATTAAAATGAGTCAATCCTATATCACTTCACATGTCTTGCATCCAGATTAACAAAGAACTTCAAAGACTGGTAAACAGAGCCCCAGCCATCTTTTGAATTTTCTCCCTTGCCCTGCAAATACAAACACTTCCTTAACTACCCTGTAAGCTTATGTGTAATGCTCTGAATACTTAATAGATATTTTAGGATGCTGAGTATGGGAAAAATAAGAATTAATACACATTGTATTTAATCACTAAAAGTAGGTTACTATTATTGAATTCTGAATGATATATAAGTTTTCCTTTTGGTTGGTTTAAATGGGTTTACTTAGATTCATTATAATTCTCCCATAAAATAATTGTAATGGGCCTTTTGCAAACAAATCAGGTGCATGTTTTTCATCAGTGAATTCGAGAAGAAACAATGAGAATCTTCTTTGGAGACAGAAACCAATTTACCATGAAGCTAATAAACCTTAAACTCAGTGTCCTTCCAAAATCCAGTGCCTAATTTTGGACTTGTAATTTTGTATTCTTTTTCTTGAACAGAGCCTCCTGAATTCTATAAGCTTTAGGCCCCACATAACCTTCAGCTATGGAGTCTTAGTTACTCTGTCAGTGAGAAGAAATACTTTACATGTTGAACTCGGTAGAAGTCTTTCTGTTTATGCTCAGTGAACATTGAACCAAAATGAGCACCCGTGCCAGTTTTAAAGCAGGTAGAAATAGTTTCTATATAAGCACCTTGACAGTTGTGAGTGGTTTTCGATTAGCATTAGACTGGGTTGTCAATCACTTCTTTAGCATTTTAGATTTCCTTTCTCTTGAATAGAAATAGACAAGAAGCACTTAGCAGCTTACCACAACATTAGGCAATGAAGTGTGTGTTCACACATGTAAAAATGTATGTCTCTAAATGCTTTCAAAAGGAGGGCAACTTTACTGTCGATCAGTTCTGGCCCCAGAAATTCAAAAACACTTCTTAAACATTGGAAGAGAAAGCATCTGGATTCAAATCTGAAATAAATGACAAATGCTTATTAAATAGATATTTATTTGATTTGTGTGGCTCTCATCTCTGATGTCTTAGAGCAACAGCATAATTTACATCTTCATCTTAGTGAAGGAACTTTTTTTCATCACTGAAAGGAGACAAAAAATGATTCAGTTGTAAATATGACCTAGTTTAAGTAGATTTGGATGTTACAGCTAATTTCAAAATTCCAAAGGGGAGGGTTGCATGATTGCTATGTTCTTTTTTGGTTATCATTTTAAAAATTGAAATGTTGCCAGCAATGCTTTTAGGTTAGTCAAGGATAGGGAGGGGAGGTATGAAGGATAAACAAACCATGTCATATCTCTAAATAATAACAGCAGGCAAATGGTAGCACTCCATTCCAACTCACTCTGATGTGTTAATATATTGAGGCTTTAGATTCAATTGCTTTAGAATTTTAGACTCGTTATCTCTTTCCGCAGTGTCACTGTTAGCCAGTTGTCATCTAGTCCAAGAAATTAGTCTCTTTGAACCTCAATTTCTTCAACCGTCAAAGATACCTAACAACTACTACAGATTTGTGAGAATCAAGTATGTTAAGCTTCTAGGATGGTATCTGGCACACAGTCAATAAATACAAAACAGACTTTATAGCCTTTTCAGTGAATAAATCTGAAGCACATTTTATATACATGAGATCCCCGGGGGGGGGGGGAACTAGGTTGAGAATTAAAGTGCCTCTTGCCTATGTGTGTCTATATTTGGGTAACAAAAGCCTAGAGCTTTTGCTGACATAGTTGAAGGAGTAAATGGTGAGAGCAGGAGAGACAAGTAACTGACATGCTCTTCCTGTGAACTTTTGATAACATTACAGATGATATAGTCACTTACATGGAATTGGTTGTACTTTGTCTTGATACTCTACTTTAAAAGCTGGTAGCTTGTTAAATGTTCCGCCATTCACGGCTACAAGTGAGAGCTGTGAGTTCCCAAGGGAGCCCTATATACAGTGATGCCTGTGGTACTGAGAAACTAAGCTGGGTTCCAGAAGTTTATTAATGCTTCCTTTCAAAGTGACAAGAGGGATCACAATGTAAGATTACAGTATTTGTCATCACCTTCTCTTCATTTTTCTTTACTCTCATTCAATAAGAAGTTGGCTTTTTGGTTAGGCCTCTCCACATGGTGATATACTAGTGTAAGATTCCAGTACGACCAACACCACACTGCAATTTGAGGTGTGCTCCATGGCTCTGCCAATGTTGTGTTTTCATTTTCTAATTACTCAACAGTTTGCTACAACAACTGAGATCTCTACCATAGAAATTGCTTCTTGGATTGAGATATTCTTTCCAGAATGCCACAGAAAAAGTTTTATATTTTACCTGGGTTGATTTAACTTCATCAGTGGGAAGACCTGATTCTTCTTTATGAGCCCGCTCATGGCTTCATCATTTTTTTTTAACCTAGGACTTTTCTTCAACTCCTAAGGACCTGTACAACTTTGAGAATGGAACCATTTTAGAGACCTATAATATATTAATTTTAATGCAGTATCACTAGTCATAAGAACAATTTTAAAACTAGATAGGTTGAAATTTTAGAGTTAAATGTGAAACAAATCAGTAACTTTTTATTAAATTTGTATTTAAACTTAAAAGTTTTAAAGATAGATTATATACAAATAATACATATTCATTGTTATGAAAATAATACAATAAAGAAAAATACAAACATAACAATGTTCACTTAGGTCTTACTGTGTGCCAGGAACTTGGCTAAGATATTACATCATGAGGTAGGCTTTATTTTTCGCATATCACAGATAATAAAATGGCAGCTTCAAGAGGTGAAGTAACTTGCCCATGGTCACGCACTTTGTGGTGAAGCTGGAATTTGAAGTTAGGCACCCTGATACAGAATTGTGATTCTCAACCACTATGTTTCAAATCCAACCCAAATTTATAACTCTTTATTAACATCCTTCAAAACAGTTATGTATATGAGTATGTGTATGCCCATACATGTATAGTGACATAAAATTGTATATAATGATATCTTACTTTCCATGTTGTTATGTATGCTACCTTTTGTTCAACAATGTGTCATGGGCCTTCTCCTCTATATAAAAGGATTGATATACACACATAATATTATATTCTATATCTCAAAAATAGCAAGGCCCTTTTGATGAATATGTGTTATATCCTATTTCATAAATAGATATAGATAATTTCCCTAGAATATCCTTTTACAGATCCTTTATACACTGATGATTTGTTTCCTTGGAGTAAATCCTAATAATGGGAATAGTGGGACAAAGGACATACCCATTTTATGTTGTGGCACATCCATCTAAGCAACCAAACAGGAAGGCTTTGCAAATGTATCCTCCCAGCAACAAGGTAAGAGAGCAATATCCCATTCCTAAGTGCTATTTTCAAAATTAGATTATATCAATATTTTTAAACTTTGCTAACTGTAATTGTTTGAGGATGGAATTATTTTCTTTTGTTTTTAACTGAATTCTAAATGTGATAGTAATTTTTTTCATTTTCTGTTGTCATTTGCGTCTACTTGGGGAATTAATGAACTTGTGCTTTTAAATAGCCTTATGATCCAGATAAATATTTTTACAAGCTTAAACTCTTAGAATCCCATAATATTAGCAAAATGTACAATACTTTTCTGTTTCACTTATGCTGCTCACTTCAAAATCTAATGCTTTTTTAAAAAATAGAACTATCATACTTGGATTCTATGAAGTTTACTATCAAAAAGTTTGAGGTAATCACTTACCATTTCTGAGATGGATTAAAATGTTATAGTACTGTGTGGCTTCATATTGCTGTAAAAGTCACTTTATCTAAAAGCTTTTCTTGGAGGAACTTATGGTGAGATAAATGGTTTCATATTTTTGGTATGTTATTTCCCATAAAGCAATATATTCCAAATGTGTTAGCATTGTACACTTGCATCATATTAGTCAATCTGCTGACCTAAAAAAATGTAAAAGGCAAAAATATTTCCCATGTAGTATTACCATAAAAAGCAGTACCTCACTAGTGTTTTTATTCAAAACACAAATGTGAAGACATACTAAATTTAAATCAACTATATTACTTTATTTTGCTGTTTTAAAATAATACTAATGTTGTATAGTCTTCTTACAATTATGTGCATTTCCTTTTCGCATGTATGAAAATCTTAAATGTGGTATTCCTATCAAAATGCTGACTGGTAAAAAGAAATAAGCACAGTATTGAAATTTCATCATGATAGAGGATACAGATAAGTAGTTTTGAATATTTTCATTACTATCACTTTTACCACTTACAAGTCAGTTTTGTGAATCAATAAGGTTTATAAAATAAATATCTTGGTGGAATAAGATATTTACCAAGTTACACTATCCTATAAACAAAAGCATTCAAAACCTGAAACAGCTGACGTCTTAGAGTTTTGTTTTGGTTACCTGCATTTTAGTTTTGATTACCTATGTTTATTCTAGTTTCACATCCCGTCTACATTTCTCTAAGCTACTTTACATCATTGGTTACTTGCTTAGTCCCTCTTCTGTGGTATTTCTGTGCCTCCTAGAATATTGTTCATTCAATATATTCAATTGACAGACAGTTTTTTAAACTTTTGGTTCAGTAACAGAGGTACTAAATCACCTGGAAGTTGTTTCTGTGACTAGTAGGCTACACTGGAATTAACAGATTTATTGTTCGTTAGGATTCTCTAACCATGTTCGTTTTCAGGATATAATAACAGCCCAGAGGCTTGTAAGTTGTAGTCTATTAAATCCCTCTTCCTAGAGAGTTGATAAAACAGAAACATAATGCTCTTCATTCCTATTCTCTTCTCTGGATATTTCTAACAACTTCACGATAAGTCCTAATAGATAAATCTAAGCACACTTCCATTAGATTATTGGTAAATAGCAATCCTTACCAAAATTGCTTTTTCCACTCCTTTAACTTGAAGACTTACCTCCAGGTGGTCAAGTTAATAACCTGAATTTTTAAATCGATCATTGCCTTCAGAAACCATACTATTTTTAGTTTGTAATTCACAGTCATAATTTTTTCTAAAGATAATGCTAATCATTTTTCCTTGTCATTTTCTGTTTTTAAAGACATTCTCCTGTCCAATCCTCATCTTTTGACAGTCCAAAATTTTATCCATCATGACTGGATTTTTCATAGTAAGTGTAGAATTATAGAGAAACAGCCTAGAATGGATCTATCCCTCTTTGCTGGGCAGTGGTGAGAGGGCAACGTTAAAGTCTGTCTTCTCACAGGGCCAGGAACTTCAGGATTAGTGAAACCAAGAGAAGGCTGATGCTTTCAAATAAATATGCCCCTTAATTAAGCCGTACTGTCAGCAATAAATCTTCTATTTATCCTTTAATGTCTTTTAATGATAGCTTTGAAATGGGCTGTTAATGCCAACATTTTCAATAGAGTCTGTTAGAAGGCACCATGTTATTCATGCTAGCTCTATATGCAAGTTTACATTAATTACGGGGATTTTTTTTTCTACTTGTTATTTGAGAATCTTTGAAATAAAATTATATTTTAATGAGATTGGGACCATAGATCATATAGCATATTTAAATCAGTTTTGTGTTGAGAACTTTTGTCTTAATTTTACCCATGTGTTGCCATTTAGCCATTTTTCCAGAAGAGTTTGGATTAAGTTCTGTTGGGTTTTTGTTTTTGTTTTTGTTTTTTTTTTTTTAGACACAGTCTCACCCAGGCTGGAGTGCAGTGGCATGATCTCAGCTCACTGCAACCTCTGCCTCCTGGGTTCAAGCAATTATTGTGCCTCAGCCTCCCAAGTAGCTGGGGCTACAGGTGCGTGCCACCATGCCTGGCTAATTTTTGTATTTTTAGTAGAAATGGGGTTTCACCATGTTGGCCAGGCTGATCTCGAACGCCTGACCTCAAGTGATCTGCCCACCTTGGCCTCCCACAGTGCTGGGATTACAGGCCTGAGCCACTGCACCTGGCTGATTTTATTTTTCGTAATAGATGTCTTAGTAATTCTGGGGGAGTTTTGTGAAATGCACATGAAATTAATACACATACAGAAAAGGTGAAGTGTGATATCTTCAATATATTTGCAATTTTTAATTATCTCTCACTATGAAACATTAACATAAATGTTTCCTTTGTCACTGAGTTTTGTGATACTGTTAGATTAAGGAAAATAAAGTTTCAGAAAGACTAGCACGAATGGAAGAGAAAAAGCCAACAAAGTATTTTGATTAGATTTCATGAAGTCCTTTTCTCACCTATTAACTATATGAGGAGACTGGCCATTGCTAACTACTTCTAGGGTAACAATTTCATTTTCACTGTATTTACATTTAATTTATAAATGTTGATATTTGTGTCAATAAAGTTCTCCTATGACTATTAGCACTTGCAGATTTTAGCAATCCTCACAATCACTTTTCATGTGAAGAGTCTTGAATTTAGCATATAAAGCATCTAGCATAAATTACAAGAGAAAATGTAGATTAATTGTATATGTGAAATCAAACTGTCTTTCATTTGGAATTGGGATCTGGCAGTTACATTTTAATATGTTTTCTTTAAAATCCTTCCACATCCCATTCTTCTCTCTCTACCTCTCTGGAAGTAACAACGCTTCTCCAGTTGATCTGCATCTTTCTCATTCACATTCTCATAGTTTTACTACATATGTTTGTGTCTATACACAAAATATAGTGTTTGTGAGTGTTCATGAGATTTATAAATAGGTGCCACAATCTAGGTATCCTTCAGCAACTTGTCTTTGCCACTCTCTGTTATGTTTTTAAGATATATTCATGCTGTTATGTGTATATATAGTTTGTTAATTTTAAGTTCTGTATCATAGTCTATTGCAAAGTACAATGCAGTTTGTTGATCTTTATTGTTAAAACTTTGGGATCATTCACCCAAATTTTGATATTACAAACAACATTACAATCATTATTCTTGCATGGGAATTCTGAAATTCTGTTATCCTATATTCTTGCCAACGCATGGTATTATTAGACTTTAGCTGTTGACAGTATAATAGATTTGAAATGGTACCACTTTGTACTTTTAATTGGTATGTTTCTGAATTAAAAAAAAAAACTTCTGTGTTAAAATATTTTAAAAACATTATTAAGCTTTTATACCACTCCTCTTTCTTGAAAATGCCATTTTCATGGAAGAGAATTAAGCTCTTGTCCAACACTTACCTACATTAGTTTAATATACTTAAACAGCCTTTTGTCTTTCATAAGAAGAAAGAAAAGATCAATTTGAGGGGCAGCTATTTTTCATTAAATGTAGAAAAATTATATTCTTTTTGTATATTATGCAACTATGCTCTTTCTAAATTAGCTCACTGGAGACAGAAGGATTTGTGTCTTTAGTGTTTTTATTTTTGCTTTTAAAGAGATAGATCAATAAGAGTGAAATGATTAAATCATCACCTGCTTGACACCAAGTGGGGGTGCTCTCCCACTTCCTTAGTATTTATTGCGGGATCTGGCCAGCAGCCCACAATGCAATGGGGCTCTTTCTTTGTTCCCAGGTGGATCGGCAGGTTGAGAAATAATAGACACACACAAGATAGTGAAAGCTGGGTCCAGGGGGGTCACCGCCTTCTGGTCCCATGATGCCTCCAATGCACTGGATATACCAGCATTTATTATTAAGTTTAGTGAGGGTGGGGGTAGGTTAGTGAGAGACTTAGGGTCATTTGATTATGAGGTGAGATGGTCACATGGGGATGAAGTAATTCTTTAACATAACATCTGTATGCAGAAGTACAGTATACAGAGATAAGAATTTACAATATAGTGTGTGCATCAGTAATTTCTAACAGAGCCTTAAAACAGAAACACAGTCTTTCCATAACCTATGATTAGCGAGGTATTAATCAGCAGTAACAGTTGCAGCAAAAGCTGGTTACAAACAATCCATAGAAACAGGACGTGAAGCTAGACAACCGGTTAGACCAGAAATTCTCAGAAGGGAGTATGCCTTAACCCTAAAGAGGCCTAGAATAGCCATGGCAAGATGAGGGTGTTTATAGCCCTGTCTTATCCATATGGACAGGTGCCCCTCATGCGTCTGTTTATAGGCTCTCCACAAGGGTCGCAACCCATTCCCAGAGCTATGAACATCTGCTTTTCTGGAATAGGAATCTTGGTGATGTGAAACCTCCCTGACTGCACGTCCATTCATAGGCTCCCTGTAGGGGGAAGCACATCACACGCTGTTGGCTCATTCTGGCAGTCCAACCTGGCATTGTCTTTATACAATCCTGCATGCAATTTTGTATTTACAATAATCAGGAGCATTTCATCTTTTATTCCATAGCAATAGTTTCAGCGGGTCTCCCTACAAGTATTACATACTCTACCTAGTTCATGTTAAACACACCCCAGTGAAGGGTGTTAAAAAAAAAAATAGGCTGGTCCTGCCTTTGAAATGGTCCACAAAGCATGTTTGTTTAGAATTTGGAACCTGTATTTTTCTAGCAGGAATATGCTAAAATTTAAAGACTAAGTAGAGACTGTTCAGGTAAGTTCTTAAATTAATGTAACTGAAAAAAGGATTGAGTTGGCTGAAAAAAATTTAACTGCTATTCTGCTATGATAGCCTCAGAACCTGAATAACGAAAAAATAAAATAAATGAGTAAAAAACAATTTAACGACCAGTCTATAATATTCTCTTCTCTGAGAAAATGTATTATGTAAGCCCTGCTTGTTCTTGGGGCTCTAAAGAGAATTTGCCTGTGACCTCTGCAGTGAGAGTAGCTGCTTTTTTTTCTTTTTTTGTAATTTAAGTTCCAGGGCACATGTGCAAGGTGTAAAGGTTTGTTACATAGGTAAACGTGTGCCCTGGTGGTTTGCTACACCTCTCAACCCATCACCTAGGTATTAAGCCCAGAATGAATTAGCTATTTTTCTTGATGTTCTTCCCTCCACCCACCCTCCCTCACCCTCCTTGTATCCATGTGCTTTCATTGTTCAGCTCCCACTTATAAGTGAGAACATGCAGTGTTTGGTTTTCTGTTCCTGTGTTAGTTTGCTGAGGACAATGGCTTCCAGCTTCATCCATGGTCCTGCGAAGGACATGATCTCATTCCTTTTTATGGCTGCATAATATTCCATGGTGTATGTGTACCACATTTCCTTTATCCAGTCTATCATTGATTGGCATTTGGGTTGGTTCCACGTCTTTGCTGTTGTGAATAGTGGAGAGTAGCTGTTTTTAATATATATGAGCGATTAAACAGAGAAACCCTCATGGGTAATTTATTGGGAATTCCATGGGAATTTTACCATATTGAGTTCATAAAATAAGAAATATGAATAATTTCCCATTTGGCTATGAGATTATTTGCATAATATTGTCAGCCACCAAATTAAAAGATAAATTGGAATCACAACTATTATTTTACTACTTTACTGTTTTGAACTTAATTCAACCTGTAGTGATGTAGCTGGCAAGATTTATGTTTGTTGGAGGATATAGTTGGTTTTGACTTTACATAGTAGTGTATCTAATTGTCATATGTAAAGTACTTTGTAGATAAAATTATGTTTCTATATAGGAGAGTATATAGAAACATAGAAAGAATATAGCAGAGTAGTAAGCTATTTTATAATCTGAACATTTTTAAGTTCAAGTTTGCTTTTCTCAAAACTGAGTGCAAAGAGAGCCAGGATAAAGTTAAAAAGACACGGGCTTTAAAGTCAGATGACGTTTATTAAAATTTTAGCTCCATTATATGAATTTAGGCAATTTGTTGACTTCCCTGAGTCTTTTCTGAGTCAAATTCTCAAATAGTAAACAAAAGTTGTTTACTATTTCAGACTCGAATTCTGCTATCTCATCATTGTTTAGTCTTCTCTATTCATTAAGTGAAAGCACCATCTGCTCTATTGCTCAGATCTAGACCAAAGATGTTTCCTTCATTCCTATTTTTACTCTAAACACATGAAACCCATTAGTAGGTCCTATCTGCTTTTCTACCAAAACATCTTCACAATGCATTCCCTTTTCTCTATCTACACTTCAGCAATCTATCTAGACCATCATCTTCTCTATCTAGAATATAGTGCAGAGAGTATGCCATTTACCTTAGTCTTCAGTGACTTAAAATTTCATAAGCAAATGTCAGGATAATTTTGAAATAATTACTGGAAAAGTGCTAACTGAGGCAGAAAATCATTTTAATGTGAGTAGGATGAATTATACCTCAGGTGCCCTTAAGGTTTGCATATATACTATAATGGAGCAGAGACAAAGTTTTGTATTGAATGTTTCATTTTTCATAGGATTAACTCACAATATTTAATGGTATGGCATATAGTATAACACAGGAACTTTTTCTCACTCTCTTTTTTGAATTGTGAATCAATTCTGTTGAGTTAAAGCTTTGCAAATCTTTTGATGGGATATAAATTAGAGTAAGAACTGGAATTCCACAGAGCATAATCTACCTCTAGCACTTATAGCACTTAATCAGACGTTTGTAATCAAATTACTTCCATTTACTTATTTTTCCACTCAGAAGTAACATTTTCCAGGTATTTTTGGAGAATTAATTAGTTTCCATTAATTAATTTGTTTCCACTATAGCTTTAATAATTCTGTTGAACCTCAGGGTAACTCACTGTAATGATGTGGACCTAATTTGCCAAGTGTAATGCAATAGCCTTTTGTTTGAATAGAATTCTTCTGTCAATGTCAGTCAGTTAACTAAAGTGATTTTTAAATGCCTACCTTGTGAGGCACTTAGTGCCAGGGCCCTGTAGGGACTCCAAGGGTAGACTACTACATTCCTAGATTCAAAAACTAAAATCTAGTTGGGAAGAAAAGAGCAACTTACAAAATCATCTAAAAGGAATATAACATAAAATGAAGATTCCACAATGTGTAGTATAAAAGTAATAAATGATAGGAAAATTCTCAGGGTAGTTGATACCAAAGTTCAACAGAGTTCCATTCTCATAGTACACCCTACTAAGTAGAAAGTTACTTACATGTTTATCATCCTGCCTGACCGTCTATTCTTAATTGACAACATTTATAGTGTATCTGGGGGAAAGAAGAAGGGGCAGGGATAGGAATAACAAAACAAATTGTTTCTGAGTACCTAATAAATTTCAGTTACTTATGTCTACATGTCTTATCATTTAATATTAATAATTATCTGGCAAAATAGGTTTATTTGTGCACGTTTTACAGTTCAGAAAATTGAGGCTCAGAGAAGGGAAAGAACTTATACCAGATAGCTCAGTTAGGAAGACTTAGGCTTCTCTTTACCAAGCTACTTTCTTTCTGCAGCATCATATAACCCACCAGTTAAAACAAACAAACAAACAAAACCCTATAATAGCAATTCAGTACAAAGAGGAATTATTGTAGGTGTTTTGAGAGGATTTGGTTAGTTTCTTTTCATTAGTTTCCTTTATGATTTACCCCCAATAAGTTTAAGAATAACAAGTGATAGAATGGGTCTTATTAGCAAAATGCATGATAAAATGGAGTAATCAAATCACCATTCAGTAGGACTCCTGGTCTCTTCTGTCAAGAAATTCATAAACTTAACATGAGATGTAGATAAACATAATGAATTATAAAACAGGAAGCATCAACAGTAAAATTTAAGAGTGAATCTTCTTTTTCTGTGACTATTGTCTTCTTCATTATCACTTAAATTCTTTCTCAAAAGGGTAGTTTGATCAAGGAAAATAAAACTGGAAAGATAAGGTAGGATCATGCTCCTTTGCATAATTTATAAAAGAATAATGTTAATGTTCAAAGCTAATTCTGGTTGCTAAAATATTTTGGTGATTTACACAATATTGCAATAAAAATATGTTTCCCATATGACGTTACACTTTCTCAAGGAGTAACAACTTGGTGCATTATTTTATTCATCCAAAACTAAACTAATTGTCTTAGTTTTAATATTACCTACAGATGGCTTAAAGTTATCTAAGAAAGTTTTATAATATGTTTATAACATAAATACTTGCCCATTTTCTGTGAATTCCAGGAGCTTTCTCAATGAACTCAAAAGAGAACTACCATTCAATGCAGCAATTCTGTTACTGGGTATATATCCAAAAGAAAATCAATTGGTCTACCAAAAAAGCACATGCACTTGTATGTTCATCACAGCACTATTCACAATAGCAAACATGTGGAATCAACCTAGGAGCCCATTAGTGGTGGACTGGATAAAGAAAATGCAGTGCATATACACCATGGAATACTACACAGCTATAAGAAGGAGTGAAATCATGTGCTTTGCAGCAACATGGATGGAGCTGAGGCCCATAATCCTGAGCAAATTAACACAAGAACAGGAAACCAAATACCTCATGTTTTCACATATAAGTAGGAGATAAACATGGGTACCCACATGGCTGTAAAGATAAGAACGCTAGACACTGGGGACTAGTAGATTGGGGAGGGAGGGCAAGAGGACAAGGTTCAAAAGATACCTGTTGGGTACTATGCTCACTAGCTGGGTGACAGGATCAATGATACCCCAAGCCTCAGTATCACGCAACACACCCATTTTACAAGCCTGCACATATACCTTCTGAATCGAAAATAAATGTTGAATTTATAATAAGCAAAGGTAAAGAAAAAGACAGGTGATGTTTGTATTGTGGAAGCCTTGAATTCCAAGATAGGAAAACATCTTTAATTTGTTCAGCTATAGGGAGCCACTGAAGGTTTACAGACATATTACATACTAAAGCTATAGTTTTGAACAATTAGACTAAAAATGATGGTATATGGATTAGAACTGGAAGGAACAAACTTGGACACCACCGTAGCATTTCAGGGAAAAAGTAGTTAGATGGTAGGATGAGGATAAAAGGAAGAAATTGATACGAGGTATCTTCTGATGTGTTGTATTGAGGCCTAAAATGGACACATTCTATAACTTTTCAGTTATGTGGGCATATGTGTTTGTGCATTTCCTGCAATGATGGAATTTCCTTTTTGTTCTCCCTTCATGTTTATCAAAACTTTATTAAAGTGTTAGCTTCCTTTAGCTAAGCCAAGCTTTTGCCCAAAAAGTGGTTTTGTCCATGCTTAGGTTAGAGTTGTAAATGTTAAAAGTAGCTCTGTTTAAAAATTTCTGAGCACAAATTTACAAAATAAGTTTTTTACTGATGACAGAGAGTATCTGTGCTATTTTTCCTACTGTCTGATACCCAAATTATGTTCACATTTTTAGCCAATTCAAATAGTAGCAACTGAAAGAAGAGATAGTTGATATATACTCCTAATCTTAGAGGAAGTTAACATATTTAAATTTCCTGCAGCTGTTCCTGGTATGAGGAAAAGGATGTACATGTATTCCTGTCTTCCTGACTTGTATTATTATTCATGTCTCAAGATAGACTAAGCATTTCTCAAGATAAATCTAGTCATTTAAGTGTGGCATATCTTATAAATACAAATATAAGAATCACTGTTTGATTAATTCACAAACTCTGTACTCAAACCTCACTAAAAATGGGTCTCACTGTGTCCTTTAATATTCACTTATTAAACGTTTTTCTAGGAAAAACATATTCAGACAGGCCTCATTTTTTTGTCATCTGAGAAATGTAGGAACTGGCTCCTTCTAGTTCGAAGACTTCTAAAACTTAAATCCACTTCTAAATACTCATAGAGAGACCATCTTTCTTTCCAGAGAAAATAACAATAATATTAATAGTAGTAATAATGGAAGAAAGAATAAAATTGCAGAAAGGGAATTTTTCCTAAAGCAAAGCTGTAATGAATAGCAGCAGTTTGATTCTTCCTTAAGGTATATTTGCATAGATGTAAATTACCCATGTCAAACACCAAACGAATCCTCATTCTGTGTCAGGATTTTAACTCCTTACCCAAAGCCAATGTACATTACAGTGAGTCCATAGAGAGTCTATGTTTTTAAGTTAATCCTTACGTTAAATTAAAGGATGAAGTGGAAGGGTTTAAAGCAGTTTCCTCTGCTATTGAATTCCAATACATTAACATCTAAAAATTAAGCACAATGTTTGTATAGTGTTACTTTAGTATGAAATATTGTATAGCTTCGGGTGGTAGGATTACTCTCTAGAGCAAATGTACACATATATAGCTTGCTTTTCATTTAAATATCAATCCACTGGCAGCATAGTACAAGAGAAATGGTTTTAAAGTAAGTTGGCTTTGCTAATCCTGGCTCCAGAAACTTTGGATTTGACCTGGACAAGTTTCAAAGTATCTCTGAGCCTCAGTATTCTCATCTGAAAATGGGAATAATATCTACTTCAGAGAATGATGTTTTGGGATTATTTAAGAGACAATGGACATACTAAGAGATTATTCATAAACTGTTCATACTTTTCTATACCATACAAAACATATATGGATTAAAATAGATGCAGAACCTTCACTTTATTCCTTTATATATCATTGTTGCTCAGCCTTACTTTCCCCAAGGTAACCAATCATTAGGAAGTCAAAGACAGAATGGTTCAGAGATGCTGATCAAAGCAAGTGAAAAGTTCATTAGCCATATCCTGGAGGGACTGTCTCTTGACAAACTTATCAGAGATTAGAACATGCTCATTCATTTAAACCAGAAAACACATTTTGAATCCTAATGTGTGTTAGCCATTGCCCCAGGCATTCAGTATACAGTGCATATTTTTTTTTTTTTAGCATCACACCTCAGTTTTGGTACATCTTGGAAAACACTATCATCCATACCTTCGACATGATCTTATCAGTTTCATTTGTTCCTTTGGATAAAAGCACCTAAAATCTTTTATCTAGAACAGAGATTTGGAAATTTAAATATAAAAATTGCCTGCAGTTTTAAATGCAATTTCCTGAGCCCCATCTCTAGAGATAATAACTCAAAGTCTGAGGTAGGCCTTACAACTATCTGCTCAATAGATTTTGATCAACAAGCTAGTTAGTCTACAGCTGTATTTCTCAGTTTCACTCAGGATGTTTATAGCCAAAGCATTCATATCTAAATGGACTTTGCTATTTTTAACAAGGAGAACTTGTCAAAAACAGTAAAGAACTAGAAGGTGATTTCTTCTTGGGAGAAAACAAATTCTGGTTATAATCAAATTTCCAAATGAACATATTTTACTATTTGATTGAAATAAACCAATCTATGACTAGAAAATTAACTGAGGGTTGAGATTCCAGTGATCCAGTTTGTTGTTAAGAGGATAATCCAAAAGCTTTCTTTGATGTGCCATGTGAACCACAATTAAAATAAATATAGTTTGGGCTTTCAGTCAAAAGTCTAGGAGATATATAACATCAGTTATAGTAATTGCCTTTTGATAGTAGTCCAAGAATACAGTTACTTCCCTTTTTTTTCAATGATTCTATGACTATTTTAAATATACAAAAATTTTAGATAGATACCAAATACAAATTTGTATGCAGCTGTTTTTTTGGAGAGGGTTATATATGTTAAGTGTGAGCTTAATATGAATAAATACATCTAGATGAGCTGTTGTTTTGTCTCAAAACTGTTCCCTTTCATTAGACAGGCTATAAGAGAATGCTGTAATATTTTGTTGCTGAGTTGCTAACTGGATATTCATGAACTATAGGTGCCCTATCAACTAGTCAGTCAATTGTTGTGTTAACTAGCTTCTATGTACTTTGCTAGCTTCTGCTGAGGGAGGCTACAAGACAAAACAAACAAGGGGAAAAAACCTGCCATGTGTGTAAGGTTTCATAGCAAAAAGTTTGGATAACCTGGGGAAAATAAATTTTGTTGCAACCTCTAATGAAAAGAATAATGCAGCCCAGGCACAGTGGCTCACACCTGTAATCCCAGCACTTTGGGAGGCCTAGGAGGGTGTATCACCTGAGGTCAGGTTTTCAAGACCAACCTAGCCAGTATCATGAAACCCCGTCTCTACTAAAAATACAAAAATTAGCTGGGTGTGGTGGCATGTGCCTGTAATTCTAGCTACTCAGGAGGCAGAGACAGGAGAATTGCTTGAACCAGGAGGCGGAGGTTGCGGTGAACCCAGATCGCGCCACTGCATTCCAGCATGGGCGACAGAGCAAGACTCTGTCTCAAAAACAAAACAAAACAAAGAACAATGCAATACTTTATTCTATGTGATTTACAGTATAAAATGGGTATTTACCAGGTTATGCACCTTCACTTTCATTTTCCTTTTGGAAATCCCTTTGTGTGTTCAAGTGCAAAACTTGTAAGAAAGTCAAAAAATCAAAATGAAGTTTAAGTGGTAAAAGTGACATTATTCACTCTAAGAAGATAAAATTAATTCCAGTAGAACTTAAAGTTACTCTATTTTAATTAGAGAAAGAAATTTCTCACAAGTAAGAACATTGTAGAGTTGTGAGATATACTAAAAAGCAATCAGAAATGGAAGCAATCGATTACTATGATGAATAGGAGATCATAGAAAATCAATAGAAGATTTAAGTGCAGGCTGCTTACTGTTGGGAGAAAGTAGGTTAGATAAATTCACAAGGTCATTAAGAGCTTGTGTTTATGTGTTTAACAAGCAGAACTTGTCAAAAACAAGATTTTTTTCTCTTCAATGATGGTCAGACCAACATAGTTGTGACTGATTTTGAGAAATTATTTCATTTTCAGCATCTGCTACAAACATATCCAAGAAGTCAAAGTTGTAGATCCAGATTTTAGTTGGAAAGCAGAAAAGTACCAGTTAGTGATGAGCTTTCCTTATTTGTCTTCCTATTTCACAAGTGAAGAAACTGAGGCTTGGAGAGGCTACCCGCCCCCCATAATCATTTTCACTTGGAGAATAGGTGGCATATGGGGAACTAGAATCAAAATGCTCAGTTCCTCTGGCTAATTTTCTTTCCCCGTTGTATGCCATCTGTTGTGGAATCAGAAGTCATATAAAGAGGATATTAATGTTCTTTTTACTTTCATATATTCCCCAAACATTTAGATTGTAAGAATATTTTACTCCAGTGAAGAAAATTATTCTGTCACCAAGAAAAAAGGTTCCTCTTTCTACACGAAGATTTCCTCGCCAAAAACTAATTGCTTAGCATAAAAATGCTGCACTTTTTTCATGCATTAGTAAAATCAATTCTCCCCACTATAGTACTGCTCAGCCATTGTGTCTGTCAGCACTCTGGGTGCAAAGCTGAAATCTAAAGCTGTGTCACCAGACACAATTAATTTTAGGGTTGATTTTGCAGTTTGTGAACTCTCTAGGCTTTGCGCTTCTCTTCTGTTCTTCTGTAACTCACCATTTCGATATGCGGGGTGGGGTGGTATTGCAACCTCAATAAAACTTGGAAAAAAGGAAAGGAAATCAGGTGCCTTTGTTCATTTCTTCAAAACGTTATTGAACACTTAGTTCTGTCAAACATCGGTAGGCGCAAGGAATGTGGAAACCTGCAACTAACAGACTTCAGACAACTGACAGGGAGTGTACTGGACATTGATTTCCAAATTCAGATGGTAAATAGTTTAGCAAAGGCAAACACAGTAGCGGTGTTGTTGAAGCACATACAAAGAACAGTAGAAACAAATTGCCTGAACTGGATTGAAGAATAAGTAAGAGTCAGTAAGGAAAAGTAGTGTGTGTGTGTGTGTGTGTGTGTGTGTGTGCATGTGTGTGCACACAAACGCACATGCATACACATGTGTATGAAAGGAGGAAAAATTTTTGCATATTAAAGTTCTAAGAAAAGACATTTAGAGACGAACTCTATAATCCTGTGTCAAATGTAAAACTGTTGGTAGCTATTTGATCTCTATTCATGGGATACTTCTACATTATCACAGATCAAACCCCCTCACCTCATAAAATGTATCAAGAAATTTAAGATCAATTCTGTCATTAGACAAAATAAAAATCATTTTAAATAGCGCATTTGAAAGATTTAACTTTATTTTTGAGGATTTTCCTCATAGATATCTATTCAATCACTAAATATGACTGGTTTGAATACTTTGTTAGAACTGGAGAAATAGAGAAGAGTAAGTTGTCACCAGCACTGCAGAAAGTGTTCAGTCTAATTAACAAGATACAGTTGGCACCCAGTAATTAAGAATATGCTGCAATAAAATATTCAAACTGGAATGAAGGCTGTGGGGGTTGTTAAAAAAGCATCTTCAGTAAAAACTTATCTGAGATAATCTTTCGTTCCCATTTGAATATTTATGTAGATGCACAGTTCCACCTAGAGTCTGATTTTCAACTAGACAAAAAAAAAGAGATCCAGAATCTCTACTTATAAAAAACATTTCTGATTTTGTAATTAAGAAGCCCAGTAATTAAATATGCCTGGAAAATTGTATTAGATTGCATTGCATTGGGTCAGGTACATGCTTTCATTTCACAATTAAGAGCCCCTTTTAAGAGCGTAAGCAAATTAAAAAACAGCAACCCAACAACCTCTATTCCCCCTGTTAGTGGGAGAAACACCTTCTAATACAGCTTCTAATTTGCCTTGCTAATTCTAATTAGTATAGTATGAGCTGCTGGACAGTTTTTCCAGAAGGACACTCTGCAAAGAAGCATATTTCTTTAGCTGCATGCTCTGGGGAAATAACTCAAACTGGGAAAATTGAATAGATACATTTTCTCATTTGATTGAAGGTTATAGATGAAATAAAATAAGGTTCGAGGAAATCAAAAGAGGCTGCCCTTTTCTCTATTCAGAACTGCTGAAAAGATTGAATGATAAGATGAAACTGAAATAAAGCCTCCAGACCATTGCCTTTGAATGGTTTGGTGAGTTGCTGCAATTAAAGAAACACTTGTTTACTCTTGCCACAATGCATGAGTGGGATCTACTAGGATTCTACTTGTTTCTGGGTGTTTAATTTCAGTTCTGACCCTAGAAAGTACAATCTTTGAGAGCAGGAATTGTGTGCTCCACCTCTGCTTGTGCTGACTTACATAGCTCAGATATACTAACTGGGTCAGACTCCCACAATCAATACGTGCCTGTTGATGAGAGGCCCATCTCCTGCCTGCCGTGATTGTTGATCAGGGTCTTCCGAGAGGATGCCATGGCTTTCATCTGTCCCTAGGACTAGCCAAGAACAGGAGACACCATATATTCATAAATAGATCGAGGGCACCTTCCCTTCTCCTTCCCATTCTGAGTTTTAGTCTAAATATAAATGATTGGCTAATCAGTGCACATTCTGGCATTCTGGGGGCTCAGTACCATTGTTTTAATTATGAAAAGAGGACTTTTATTTTTTTATTTTGACTGGGGTCCAACTCAAATATTCTGACCAGTTTGTATACTACATCTCATGAAGGGAACATATAGAATGTTTCTGATGATCTTCACAAGTATTGACTAGTAAATTACAAATAGGACCTCCAGTTTTGCATACAGCTACTTGAAAGGAGAGCAGTTCTTTTTGTTCTAAACTGTGATGGCTTTGTTCCTCATTTAATCATTTCTGAGTTTAATTTTAAGTCATCACTGTCAATTTAAAAGACAGGTTTTGATATCAACATTATGCACATCAGATTAGCGTTTTGTACTTTTGCTTTTCAGAAAATAATTGTTTTAGCTTAATGGAGTGTAAGAATAATTTAAGTAAAAGAATGCCATAGTTCCATTTGGAGATCTCTTCTAAATTAGTTTATTCTATTTTGCTTTGCAGTATCACTAAAGTGCCCTGTATATAGTATTTTGAAGCTTATTGAAAATACATTTCTCATATACAAATTATATTGTCTTCAAGAGAAATGCTGATTTCCTTTAAGAAGGTAATACCCTATATTGAGAAAAAAAAAAAAAAAAACTAGACCTAATTTTCAGTTCCAGTTACTAACTGATTGTTGGTTATTAAGTATTCGCTTTCTTATTAGAGTTTACCAGTTCCAGCAACTGGTTTACCTTAGCCTCCTGTCCGTCATAGCCAGTACTGATTATGAAACTAACTAGTGTTGAATGCATGCCTGTTGAGTGTAGGCTCTCAAACTGCTGATTGAATAGATTTGGAAGAGGGCTCTGACATCTCCATTTTTAACAAACATCTCAAATTATTCAAATGCAGGTGGTCAGGGAGCCATCTTTGAAAAATACCACTCAACATGGTAAAGGCATCAGAGTCTACCAATTTATTTAAATTCAGGTTAGACAAGGTAAATTAGAGTGGTATTGTGTGTTACTAGAAAAGTATGGCACCAAAAGGAAGGCAGTCCCTTTTTTTTTTTTTTTTTAAGATGGAGTCTCGGTCTGTCACCCAGGCTGGAGGACAATGATGTGATCTTGGCTCACTGCAACCTCTGCCTCCCAGGTTCAAGCGATTCTCCTGCCTCATCCTCCTGAGTAGCTGGGATTACAGGCATCCACTACCACGCCCAGCTAATTTTTGTATTTTTAGTAGAGATGGAGTTTCACCATGTTGACCAGGCTGATCTTGAACTCCTGACCTCAGGTAATCTACCTGCCTTGGCCTCCCAAAGTGTTGAGATTACAGGTGTAGGCCACCGTGCCTGTACCCCCCGTTTTTTTAAGAGTTAGGGTCTTACTCCGTTGGCTAGGCTGTGAGACAGTAGTGTAATCATAGCTCACTGCAGTCTCAAACTCCTGGGCTCAAGTGATCCTCCCTCTCAGCCTCCCAAGGAGGTAGGACTAGAGGTGTATGCCAACATGCCCGTCTAATTTTTTAATTTTTAATTTTGTAGAGATGGGGTCTTGTATATTGCCCAGGCTGATCTCGAACTCCTGGCCACAATTCATCTTCCCATCTCGGCCTCTGAAAGCACTGGGATTACAGAATTGAGCCACCATGCCCGGCCAAGGCAGTTTCATCACTAAATACCGGTAAAGCCTAAGACATTTGATCATGTTCTGCAGGTAGCTATAAAGTCTAGAAACAGTTGAATATACATAATAAATGATTTGTTGATATTACATCACAATAAATGTTATATTCAATATGTTGTCTCATATTACGACTGCACAGATTAATGCAATGTGCAAAATTACAAGGAACGTAATGTGTGAGCACTCCATTTACATCCATCTGTGCATGTGTATCTGTGATATGTTGATAAGGTTCCTCAAATTTCACTAAATAAACTTTTGATATATTTCCTCAAATTTCACCAAATAAACTTTTTTCCTTTAGCCTAACACAGTTTCTCAAATCATCCAATCCAGTTTGCAGATTATCACTCAGCCATTTCCATATCACAGTGGCCTGGGGGATGTGGTGTGCCACTCATGCTACTGGAACCACTCAGATGGCTTTCTTTAGCTCATAAAGTGGGGCATTATTTGATCACTTAAATTAGCAAACATTGTTTGTCTTAGACTTTAGTAACTACAGAACTTCCTTGGTCTCTTGCTGTACTCAACCAAAAAGGCATGGGCTGGGGAATTATAAAATTTAGATTAGAAAAAAAATAAAGGTTAAGTGATCTTATATTAAGGATCTTTCAGTTTTTAAATGATTTAGAGTTATGAAATGAGTCAGTGCTCCTGGATGTATGATAATGGAATCCTGTGGATCCCATTGGTGATATAAATTAACTCTGTGCCAAGTGCGGTGGCTCAAGCCTGTAATCCCAGCATTTTGGAAAGCCAAGGCAGAGAGATCACTTGGGTCCAGCAGCTCAAGACCAGTCTAGGCAACATAGTGAGATCCCATCTCTACAAAAAATGGTAAAGCTTAGCTGGAGGTAGTAGTGCATGCCTGTAGTCCCAGCTACTCAGGAGGCTGAGGTAGAAGGATCTCTTGAGCCCAGAAGGTTGAGACTGCAGTGACCTGGGCAAGAGAGAAAGATCTTGTTTCAAAAAATAAATAGATAAAAATAGGTCAGGTGTGGTGGTGGCTCATGCCTGAATCCCAGAACTTTGGGAGGTCAAGGCAGGCAGATCACTTGAGGTCAGGAGTTCAAGACCAGCCTGGCCAACATGGTAAAATCCTGTTTCTATTAAAAATAATAAAAATTAGTTGAGTATGTTGGTGCATGCCTGTAATAACAGCTACTTGGGAGGCTGAGGCAGGAGAATCGCTTGAACCTGGGAAGCAGACATTGCAGTGAGCTGAGATTGTGCCACTGCAGTCCAGCCTGGGTGACAGAGTGAGACTCTGCCAATAAATAAATAAATAAATAAATCTGACAAGCTTTTTTTCATAATGAATCTGGATCCTCTTACCTAAGTTTGATTTTAGTTGAATCATCACTCCTCCAGGTAAACCTTTTCTGACCTCCCAGACCAGGTCAAATTCACCTATTCACCTATCTCATTGTAATACATGCTTTTACCATTAGTACTTACGTAATTTCTTTTCTTTTTTTTTTTTTTTTTTTTTTTTTTTTGAGATGGAGCCTCGCTCTGTCACCCAGGCTGGAGTGCAGTGGCATGATCTCGGCTCACTGCAACCTCTGCCTCCTGGGTTCAAGCGATTCTCCTGCCTCAGCCTCCTGTGTAACTGGGATTACAGGTGCCTGCCACCATGCCCAGCTAATTTTTGTATTTTTACTAGAGATGGGGTTTCACCATTTTGGTCAGGCTGCTCCCAAACTCCTGACCTCGTGATCCACCTGCCTCGGCCTCTCAAAGTGCTGGGATTACAGGCATGAGTCACCTCGCCTGGCCCTTATGTGATTATTTAACTGATTTCTGCCCCTTTGCTAAATTATAAGATCTTCAAAAACCAGCACTATGTATCTTTTTGCTGAATATTTTATTCCCATTACAAAGCACATCTGACATGAGGTTGGTAGTCAAAAAATAATTGTTGCATGAATGGATGTAAGATTAAATGAGCACAATTTTCAGTGAACCTGGAAAGTTTTGCCTATGGTGTCACCCTCTTCTCAATATCTTATCTTCTTCCTAAGGGACACACTTCATTTATTACAGTCCATTGAAACCCATTTTCCATGAAGAGTAACCTGAAACGGAAGAAAATTCCAGAGTCATAACTTTAAATTAAGTTAGCTTGGTGGCCTTCCAATAGAATGGAAGAAGCAAAGAAAGATGTTAACTTCTGCCTCCCTTTTATTCCTCTTCCTCAAACAGCTCAGTCCTCCCTTTGTTTACTTAAAATATATCCAAATATTTATTTCTAAATAGGTTTATGGGGTATTTTTAAGGTATTTGAGATGTTGTCCAGTGTAGTATATTTTTGTCTCCCACTTGGCTTTTTGGAACAGCGTTATCTCTTCGTTTTCTAAGTTGGAAATACCCTTTAAAGAAATAATCAATGCGATGATTTGAAAGCTAGGGGAAGGATAAAATAAAAGTAAACACTACCAGTTATTTTTTTAAATTGCTTCTCAAATGCCCTTCTCTGGAGGAGATTGTAAAGGCCTATTCAAGCTGAAATAATGGCTAACAGCGGCCAGTGCTGTTCCAACTGCAGCACCAGGCACTAGCAAGTAATGTCTCCGTTTGGTGTGTATAATATGTGAAAAAAAGTGACTGCTTATACAATTGGACTGATTACTTACTTTCTCTGGTGGCAGAAAGAGCATTTATTGTCCCTGTAACAAGCTTCACATGAATCAGCCTACTTTAAAGGGACTTATCTAGGGTTAGGAAAAGTATATTTTTTCAATTTCCTTTCAAATTCATTCTTTTTTTTTTGTTAATGAAAAGTAGAATTTTATTTTATTTTATTTATTTTTTATTATTATACTTTAAGTTTTAGGGTACATGTGCACAATGTGCAGGTTTGTTACATATGTATCCATGTGCCATGTTGGCGTGCTGCACCCATTAACTCGTCATTTAGCATTAGGTATATCTCCTAATGCTGTCCCTCCCCACTCCCCCCACCCCACAACAGTCCCCAGAGTGTGATGTTCCCCTTCCTGTGTCCATATGTTCTCATTGTTCAATTCCCACCTATCAGTGAGAACATGCGGTGTTTGGTTTTTTGTCCTTGCGATAGTTTACTGAGAATGATGATTTCCAGTTTCATCCATGTCCCTACAAAGGACATGAACTCATCATTTTTTATGGCTGAATAGTATTCCATGGTGTATATGTGCCACATTTTCTTAATCCAGTCTATCGTTGTTGGCCATTTGGGTTGGTTCCAAGTCTTTACTATTGTGAATAGTGCCGCAATAAACATACGTGTGCATGTCTTTATAGCAGCATGATTTACAGTCTTTGGGTATATACCCAGTAATGGGATGGCTGGGTCAAATGGTATTTCTAGTTCTAGATCCCTGAGGAATCGCCACACTCTCTTCCACAATGGTTGAACTAGTTTACAGTCCCACCAACAGTGTAAAAGTGTTCTTATTTCTCCACATCCTCTCCAGCCCCTGTTGTTTCCTGACTTTTTAATGATGGCCATTCTAACTGGTGTGAGATGGTATCTCACTGTGGTTTTGATTTGCATTTCTCTGATGGCCAGTGATGATGAGCATTTCTTCATGTGTTCTTTGGCTGCATAAATGT